>NW_024342257.1:9334390-9343813 GCF_902729225.1 Pteropus medius
AATTAAACAAACAAAACAGAAACAAACTCATAGATACAGACAACATTTTGATGGTTGCTAGATGGGAGCGGGGTGGAGGTGGGTGAAGAAGGGGAAGCAATTAAGGAGTACACATTGGATGTTACAAAATAGTCATAGGAATTTAAAAATGAATATAGTCAATAATATTGTGATAACTATGTATGGTGTCAGACAGGTACTAGATTTATTGATGTGACCGCTTTGTAAGTTATATCAATGTCTAATCACCATGTTGTACACCTGAAACTAATATAATATTGTATACCAACTGTAATTGAAGAAATAATAAAAAAATAAATAAAAACGCAAGGTTAATTAGCCACTATTTTCTATCCCTTGCACCTAGTGACAGGTTTATCTAAGACCCGCAGCAATACATATACAGCACAGAAAGTTAGAAACAGCTCTTCAATTTTAAGTTGCAATCAAAACTTGTATGTAAAGTGCCTTCTTGGAAGTCTGGAAAAAATTGTTTATTTATCTGTCATCACAAAATACCAAGACTGTGTACTATCTTTACCTTAGAGATTCCTTCTTTTGACTCGCAGCTTAATTTATTCAGGACAAGTAGAACTTTTTAACGTATTCTAGGCAAAAAATAAACTAAGTGTCCCATTGTTTTTGAAGTGATAGGATGCACTGTGTAAGAACGATCAAGTGTTAAGGAATGTAAGTGTGCACGCTAGTCTCACCTATTCAATTCTTCTATATGAAGGAAATAACACTGTATATGATTTAATTTATAATATTAAATTTTACTTCAGGAATATTGTAAAAACTCTCAGACTTCCTGAAATTCCAGTAATTCATAGAGATTTAAGGAAGTTAAATAATGTCATTGGTGCTTTTTGACGATGTTGTTTTATTTTGTTTTAGTTTTCTTTCTTTTTGAAAATCCAGTGAGAAAATATATGACTTATTTTTAAAGCTAAAGGGAGGAAATAAATTGCTGACAAGTTTGAAGCTTCCTGTACCTCATTTTTGCTCACAACAAAGAATACGTTTTGTTTCTTCAAGAAAACACTAAAATAATGAAGAGAAAAAATAATAAATTGAAAATATGAATAAAAAGTTTGCATGTCGTGATATATATTTATTTAAGGTACAATATAACATACTAGACTTCGTTAGCGGTTTAGAATCTTGGGAAGAGAATACTCAGTAGGTGGAGAAGTTAAGAGAATAGTTTAGAATCTAAATAAATAGCTGCTGTATGAACATAATAAATAAATCTAAAAAAATAATTGAAAATAAACATTTAAATTATGCCTTTATTAACAATATTTTATTAACAAACTGAATAAAGCTAACTGTTTAATATTGAATGTGTGAATGGCAATTAGACCTTTTTAGCTTCCAATAAGAAATCTTATGGTCAAGGGATAGGACAGTTAGAAATATTTCCTAAGTATATCTTCATAGTCCTCTCCTTATTAAAGCCTCCTCTTGGCCTTCTAATCCAAGTCATCATGAATAAAGAGGGAGTTGAAGAAATGCAACTACTTCCTATATCTATTATTTACAGCTTGTCCACCACTATCTGCCTTGAATCCCATCATAACTGAAACCTCATTACACTCTTTATTTCTGTCAATGCCATCCATTGTAAGGGGTCCCAGTTTCTCAGTCTCTGTATGTCTCCCACGACCTCCTCCAATGTCATCATTCATGGCCCCTCTTGGGTTCCTTTTTCATATCTTTTCCTAACTCTGGAAGTACTACATTTGTGCTTTTTGGGCATCCTAGCCCGACACTTAAAAAAAAAAATACCCTATATTCTTAACGTCTTTTGTGATATTCTGTACTTATTATTATTCTAACAGAGATCTGGCTACCCCCGAGGATACTTTATGCCATGCAACCTTCTAAAATGATAACCATTTTGTTTTATTTTGTTTTTTATTTCCCAGGGAGTTTTCATATTACTGGACCTGAAGAGGTAATAACTGTCTTTCCTGCTCTTCATTTCAGTTTTCAATCTATTTTCTCTCCTCTTTATTTCTCTCATGTTAACATATTACATCACCCACTACTTCTTATTGCCATGGTCATCTGCCCACCCTCTGGTAATTTCTCAAAATTTTTCAAATATTTTGCTTCCAGATTAGTGTCACCAAGAATACTCCTATCTTAATTTTTTTTTCAATTTTATTACACATAAAGATATTTCCAATATAAAGGTCTTTCAGTTTCTTAATTTACTGCACCCTGTAATTATAACCTAGAACTTTTCATTACCAACAATGACAATCCACCCCCATATTGTTAATTTTATTCTTTTCACTTGCTGACCACAATCTCCTTTCTTTACAACTCCATCAATTAGCCCAACTCCAGAAATTCTTTAACAATGTTGTGACCTTTCATTTATCCAAATATTTTTACTTTTCTTCATCTTCTTGATGTCTCCTCTCTTTTTTCGTTAATTCTCTGGTGTCAATATTTATAATTATTCACTTTTAGTCTTTTGACTTCTTAACTTATTTTTCTTCTTTATTCTTATTCAGAAAAAACATGAATCCAACTCTATTTCTCATTTGTGGCTGAAGAAAAACACATTCATGTTGACTGACTTCACTTTATACTTGTGAACATAAACATCAAGTGGGTTCTTGATGCTTCCAGTCAATCATCTATAGAGTACTTCCCAATCACTTAGCTCTCCCACTGTTTTAGGATATTTTCTCATCTGTTTTCTTTTCTTTTTTTTTAAACATTTAACACATTCTCACACTAACCTGATGACTTTGTTTTCTATTTTACTGAGAAAATTGAAGCAATCAAAAGAGAATTTCCACACATCTGTCTACCCTGACCTATCTACCTACCGGCCTCTGCAACTACACTCTATTTTATTGCCTACTTCAATGTATGAACAATCCATGCTTCCATTAAACCTTATTCCTTTACATAAATATTAGATAGCATGTCCTTTTGCTTCAACAATGCCATTGCTCCTATGTTTTCCCTCTTCTCTATTTTATTAATGTTCACTATTTTTAATCATGTTCTTTATTTCACCTTGTCATGTTTTTAAATAAGATTTTTGTGGTGATGAAATCTATTTTATACATCAAACCAAAATCACTTTTTTCAACTTGAGACTCCCACTTGACATGCCCACTTGCACATCTGATAAATATGTTTAGTTTGACATGAGTAACACTTAGTTTCTGATCTTTCCCTCAAAGATTATACATCATCTTATCTCAGTCTATAGCAATTCTGTCCTTCCAGGTTTTCAAGTCAATAACTTTGGAATTATTTCTGATTCACATCTCTCCCACAATATAGCCAATCTTTCAGAAATCCCATTGGCTACACATTCAAAATATATCAAGATTGTGACTACATTCTTTCATCTGAAATGCTATAACTCATTGGCTGCTGCCAACATCTCTCTTCTAGTTTACCGCAATTGTCTCCTATATAGTTTCTGGAACCTGGACACTTTACTGTTAACATATTATAAAAATAATGCTTTCAAAATCTAAGTATGATCATAATATTTTGTTGTTGTTGTTCGAAACATTCCATTTTAGCTAGAACAAAAGTTAAGTTAAAGTACTGAAAAAGGTCTTTGAGATGTTGGTAATTCTTCCTTAACCATTCTGACCTCATTTTCAACTTATTTCCCCTTGCCACTCCACTCTATAATGCCTCCTTTCTTCTGGCCTCATTCCTTTGGTTAAATCTGTACAACCAGTGCAAGGTCTAACATTGTTTCACTGACCATCCACTTTATGTTTTATCATATAGACAAACCTTTAATTTATTAGTTACTTGATTTAAAAAAAAAATCAAACAATTCACTAAACAAATATTCTTTGTATACATATTATGCTTTGGAAACTTCTTTAAGTTCTGAGAATTTGACAGGGTGTAGATAGATGCAATTTCTACCATCATGGAGAATATATTCTCTATTCAAATTATGATGAGAATAAAACTGGTTAAAAAATAATAATAAATGGTTGTATATATTAAGAATGTGTTATTTAATCTCAGTGGGTAAAAGAACTTATGATGAATGTGGTAAGTGAAAATGTACTCTTTACAGAGTTGAAAACAAGTATTTAATATTAGTTTGTATATAGTCATAATTTATATAAACAAATTACTCTATTGACATAAGGACATGCAAAGCCATGTGAAAAAGGGTGACATTTGAAGTGAAAAACAGAAGAGAGGCAAAAAAGCACATTGTGAGGAATATGACTAAGTTACGCTTTTAAATTTCTCACCTAATGAATTTGACATATAACATCACTGGATAATTTTTTTTAAGTACATATAGTATAAAATATCCATATTATTATATTTTCTAAAGAATAACAACACTTCTTAATAGTTGAAAAACATTACACAAAGAGATAAAATTTCTTCTATGCATATATGATGTGAAATGACCTCAAAATACCAGAACATTTTTATCTTTTCCCTAAATAAATTAAATAGGAAGAATAACAGACTACTGTTAATATAACAAAGAAGACTCTTAAGAATAAATCTTAGATAATTATCTTAAAAATATGAACATTTTTGGCTTTTAATTAATGATTCTTGTCAGGGTCAAAGTATTCTCTCATTAGTAAACTGATCATTGTTTTATAGGTCAGAATACTTCTCAGATATATAAATACACAGATGCTCTTGTTCCTAAGTTATTTTCAGATTAGGATCAATGTGGCTATGTAAATTGCACAAATGTATGTGTGCATGAATGCATACATATATGTGTATACTAGTGTGAACAAGCACTAGAGAAAGTCATTTGAACTGAAAATATAAGACCATTAATCTATTTCTATTTTTCTTTGTGTCACCAATTTCTATTTATTACTTAAATAGACAGGGTTCATTATATTGACAATGCAAAATAATATTGTAAAGAGAAATATTCTATTATTTTTTTAGTTTTGTACAAATTGAATCAAAGAGACTGTTTATTTTCTACTAAATAAATGTCATTAGATTTTGTAAATTTGAAATAGTTACCTGGAATACATTTTATTATTCTAATATTTATACTTCTTATAGATGAGATTACAAATATCTCCAATAAACTGTGTTTTTAATAAAAAACATACAATTGTTTATTAAAGCAACTATGTATAACAATAGTACAGATGATCCCTGGCGTAGATGATTCTGCTTGTATTCTTCCACTTTTATTACTTTTTTTATCATTAAAAAATCTAACATGAATGCCCTAAATTAAGATCCCCTGCTGTCTAATTGAAACTGTTCCCTGAGGCTGTACTGAGTGAATTGGCAAGGAAGGAAAATATAGAGGTCAATGTGTCTGTGGAGATTTAACTTTCAATAACATTAGCATTAAATAATGTTTAGTCATTTCTGAACATTGAATAATGATGTCCATTTTTAAATTCAATGGTCCTAAATTTGAATGCATTTAAAAAGTACATGAAACAATGAAAGATCACTACATTTGCTGTAGGAAAAGAAGACAAATTTATACCAAACTTCACTAGACTCATATTTGAAGAATTGCAACCTATGAAGATCATGTATAAAATATTTCACCCCAAAAAGTATAAAAAGCAAGTTATGTATTGGATGCTTGTTTCTACATACTTATTGTTTGTAAAGTACTTAAGCATTAAAAAAAATATATGGGATAAAAGGGACATGGTGGTTTAGTTATCAATCTTGATTTTTGTTATGATTTTGTTATAAAATGAGTTTCTGGAATAAAAGGACAAATTAAGTTGTAATTTCTTTAGAAAAAAAATTAAGTCTCAAAGATGCAACACACTTTCATTGCTTAGTAAACAATTTCAGTTATAGGTTGAGTATCAACTACATATTGTTATAGCTGATACAAGTTGGAGTGTATTTAAAGAAGGAATCAGTAGGCAAAATTAGCCAAACTTTGCTTCTTCCATTATATTAATCATCATTTTATACATACTAGTTTCCTCCAATTTTAATATAATCACCCTTAACTTTCTTAGCTCAAGGATCTTTGATAAATATTTGTATCAATTTCAACAAAAGCTAGTTTGTCCATCTAATGTAGTATAATCATCCTTTGCCTTACCTTTTCAGTACAGCTCCTCTTCTTGTTTAAACCTACACTTACAAATGATCTTCATTTTATTTATAGTTAAATAAACAGTTCATTTAAAACTTAATACAAGTAAATGCAATTTCAACAGGTAAGGTTCTAATTTTTTTTTTATATTTTAAGTTTTAAGTTTTATTTATAAGCCGGTATCTTTCTTATACTCTATTTACTAACCCATGAGACTATCTACAGTCAAGTACAAGGAAAATCTATAAATTTCTACCTAAAGAGAAAAAAGAAGTAACAGCTTTTGGTTTCATTGATTTTTAAAATTGTTTTTGTTTGTTTTCTATTTTATTAATTTATGCTCTTATTTTTATATCTTTCCTTTGAGTTTAATTTATAATTAAATTTTTATTCTCTTAAAGTGAACACTTAGACCTTTGTTTTTTAATTATGTTAATATAATTACTTTGTAAAACAGGCATTCAAGGCTATAAAATTCTTTCTAAGCACTGCTTTAGCTGCATCTCACAATTTTTAAATGTGTTTTATTATTTTTCTCAGTCAGTTCCAAATAATTTCTAATTTTTTTTGTGATTTATTCTTCTATCCAGAGATTATTTGAAATTGTGTCCTTTTATTTCCAAATATTTGGAATTTATGTCTGTATGCTATTGTTATTCATTTTTAATTTAATTTCATTTTGGCAAGAAAACATATTGTTTGTGATTTCAATCTTTTTATATTTATTGAATTTTGTTCCATTGCCAGTATAAAATATAGCACGTGTACCTGAGAATAATGTACATATTCTGCAATTGTGGGATATATTGTTCTATAAATATCAGTTAAACCAAGGTAACTATACTATTGTTCTGACTATAAATTTGTCTGTTTCTCATTTTAATTATGGTACTTTTTGCTATATTTATTTTAAAATTCTCTTATTGGATGCCTTCATATTTAAGACTGTTACTTCTTCCTATTGCATTGATACTTTTATTGTTACGAAGTATCCCTATTTATCTCTAGCAGTACATTTTGTTTAGAAATTCCACTTACATTAATATAGTTGTTCCAACCTTCTTATGCTTACTGTATACTCAACATACAGTTAAGGGCTAGTTCTTTCTATTATGTCAATCTCTGTCTTTCTAATTAGCAGGTTCAATTATTAAAATGTAGATTGGTTACTAACATAGTTTTGTTTGGTTATACCATTTTCTATTTTATTTTCTATTTGTCTCTGTTTTTGTTCCTCTGTTCTCCTCCTTACCCTTGCTTGGGGGCGATGATATGAGCATACTTTAGATTGCCGAATTAATTTTATTGCTTACTTAATATTCTTTCTTGCATTATGATTGTAATGGTTTCTTTAAAAATCACAATATATAAGATGGTGGAGTAGGTAAATCTTGAACTCATTTCATCCCATGAACACATCAAAATTACAACTAAATTATAGAACAACCATGACAGAACCACCTGAAAACTAGCTGAACAGAATTCTTATAACTAAGGATATAAGGATGAAGCCACATCAAGATAGGTAAAGGGGTAGAGACACAGTCCAGAAAGGTCCCACATCCATGGTGTGGTGATTAATAAGTGGGAGAAATAGCTTGGCTATGGAAGTTCCCTTTAGGAGCAAGGGGTCTGAGCTCCACACCAGGTACCACAGCGTGGGGCACCTGTGCTGGGTAAAGGTGTCTCCATAACATCTAGATTTGAAAAACAGCAAGGATTCCACCTGAGAAAAACAAAGGACGGTGGAAGACTGAGACACTGTTCTTAAATGATTCATGAACAGACTCACTAACTCCAAGCTCCAGCACAGAGGCAGCACCTTGAGAAGTGCCTAGGTCGTATGAGGAGAAATTAAATGAACTAACTCTAGGGCAAGGGGGAACTCTCTCACGGAATGATTGTTGGCCAGAACCATTGTTCTTTTGTTGAGCTCTCCTCACACCTATTTGGCCTGGTACAGGTGAGCACAAAATCTGCTACTTTCTATTAACCTGGCTAACACCATTTATCTCACTCCAGTGTCTCTCTAAGACCCCACCCAATCCAAATTACTTACTAAGCCAGAGTATCTTCTAGCAGCTTTAATTTCTCCACACAAGTAGTGGCCAGGCTCAGCACACACCACAGACTCTCCCAAAGGTGCACACATTCCACTCAAGTGACAGCTGGCCTCAGAGCATACCACAGTATTTCCCCAAAGCATGTAAATTCCACACTAACAGTGGCTGACCTTGGGGCACACTGCAGTCTCTCCCAATTGCCTTCAAGCTCAACATGAGCACTAGCCACTGTCACTTGACATTGTACTTTCCATCAAATTTTTCCAAGCTTAGAGAGTTCCAAATAAGCTGAATTCAAAGATGCCCATACCAGGGCATACCATAATTAGGATGCCAAAAGTTGTAGATAAAAGGAGAATCTTAAAAACAGTATGAAGGTAAAAACAGCTAGTTATACAAAGGGAGCTTTCATAAGTCAATTATTCGATTTTTCAACAGAAAATTTGCAGGCTAGAAGGGAATGGCACAATATACTCAAGGTTATAAAAGAGAATAAAGTAGAATCAAGAATACTCTACCTAAGAAAGTTCTCATTCAGAACTGAAAGAGAGATAAAGAGTTTTCTAGACAAACAAAAGCTAATAGTATATCACCACTAAAGCAGCATTACAATAAATATTAAGGGGATTTTTTAAAACAGAAAATAAGAGGCCAAAACTAAATATAAGAAAATATAGGAAAGAAAAAATCTCATTGATAAAGGAAGGCATTTAGAAAAGTAGTGGATCAACCAAATACAAAGTTGGTATGAAGGTTAAAAGACAGAAGTAGTAAGAACATGTGTAAATACAATAAAAATTAAGAGATACACACAAAAGATGTAAAATATGACAAATACATATATGTGGAGGAGTGAGTAAAAAATGTAGGCACTCAAACTTAAGCAACAATCAATTTAAAATAGCTTTCTATAAACATAGCTTGATATATATGTTACATGGCAACTATAAAATGAACCTATAATAGATAAACAAAAAATAAAGAGAAAGTAATCCAAACAACTATAAAAATAATCAATGTGGAAGAAAAAAGAGTGAGAGAAGAAAAGAACAAAGAACCACAAAAACATAAAATAATTAATAAATTAACAATACATACCTATTGATAATTACTTTAAATGTAAATGGACTAAAGTTTCAACCAAAAAACATAGAGTGACTGAATGAATTTAAAAATAAAGGCACATACATATGTTGCCTGTAAGAGATTCACCTCAGATCAGAAGACACATACAGACTGAAAGTAAACAGATAAATATATATATATATATATATATATATA
>NW_024342257.1:9343843-9376828 GCF_902729225.1 Pteropus medius
ATATATATATATATATATATATATATATATATATATATATATATATATTTGATACAAATGGAAATAAACATAAAAACACCGGGGTAGCAATATTCATATCAGAAAAAAATGGACTTTAAACCAAAAAAATATAATAGAAGAAAAAAAAGGAGATTACATAATGCTAAAGGGATCAATTCAACAAGAGAATATAACTCTTGTAAACATCTACGGATCCATCATAGGAAGACCTAAATGCGTAAAGAAAACATCAACATACCTATACTGTCAACAGTATAAGAATAATAGTTAGAGAATATAACACAGAGAATCAATAAGAACACAAAGGCCTTAAATAAGACATTAAACTACATAACTTTAATAGATATTTCCAGAATATTCTACCCCCAAACATCAGAATGAACGTTGTTTTTAGGTGCACATGAAACATTTTCCAGGATAGACCACATGCTAGGCCACAAAATTAGTCTCAATAAATTTAGGAAGGTTGAAATCATATCAAACATCTTATCTGATAACAATGGTATGAAACTAGAAATCAATTACAAAAGGAAAACAGGAAAAAACACAAACACGTGCGGGCTAAACAACTTGCTACTGAACAATCAATGGGTTAACAAATCAAGAAGGAAATCAAATGATATCTTGAGATAAATGAAAATAAAAACACATTGAAAAATTAATAATATGCAACTAATACGGTTCTACAAGAGACAATTATAGTGATATAGACCTACCTCGAGAGACAAGAAAAATCTCAAAAAATCTAACCTTATACCTAAAGGAATTAGAAAAAAAAGGAAAAATCCCTAAGTGAGTAGAAGGAAGAAATAATAAATATCAGAGCAAAACTAATAGAAATAGAACCTAAAAATAAAATAGAAATGATCAATAAAACTAAGCTGGTTCTTTGAAAAGATAAAATTGATAAATGTTTAGCCAGACTCATCAAGGAAAAAGGAGGGAAAGAGAGCCTAAATAAATAAAATCAGAAATAAAAGAAGAAAATAACAACTAACATCACAGAAGTATAAAGAATTATAAGAAATTACTATAATTAATTATATGCCAAGAAATTGGACAACCTGGAAGAAATGGATAAATTCTTAGAAACATACAATATCTAGGACTGAATTAAGAAGAAACAGAATATCTGAATTGACCAATTACTAGTAATGAAACCAAATCAATAATCAAAAAACTCCAAAAAAATAAAATAAAATAAAATAAGTCCTAGACCAGACATCTTCACAGGTGAATTCTACCAAAATTCAAATAATTAATACCTATCCTTCACAAAACATATCAAAATACTGAAGAGAGGAAAATATCCCAAACTCATTCTACAAGGCCAGCACTAACCTTATACCAAAACCACACAAATACACTACAAAGAAAGAAAATTATAGTCCAATATCCCTGATGAACTGATGCAAAGATCCTCCAGAAAATATTACCAAACTAAATTCAGCAAAACATTAAAATGATTATATATCATTATCAAGTGGGATTTATTCCAGGGATATAAGTTTGGTTCAATATCTGCAAATCAATCAATATGATACACCACATAAACAAAAGTATAGATAAAAAACCATGTGATTATATTAATAGATGCAGAAAAGGCAGTTGATAAAATTCAAAATTTATTTATGATGAAAACTCTCAGCAAAGTAGGAATAGAGGGAACATACCTGAATATAAGAAAGGCCAGAGCTAACATCATTCTCAAAGGTGAAAAGCTGAAAATTATTTTTTGTAACTTCAGGAGCAAGAACGGAGTGCTCACATTCACCACTCTTATTCAGCATAGTATTGAAGTCCTAGCTACAGCAATCAGACAAGAAAAATTAATAAATAAAATACATCCAATTTGAAAAGGAAGGAAAAAAAATGTTATGATTTGTACATAACATACTATATATTGAAAACCCTGAAGAGTTCACAAAAAATTATCAGAAGTAATAAGTGAATTTAATAAAGTTGTAGAATACAAAATTAATACTAAAAAAATTAATTCTGTTTTTATACTCTAACGACGAACTACCTTATAAAGACATTAAGAAATCAATTTCATTTACAAATGCATGAAAAAGAATAAAATACCTAGGGATAAATTAAACCAAGGAATTAAAAGACCTGTACTCTGAAAACTATAAGACACTAATGAAAGAAATTGAAGAAGATGCAAATAAATGGAAAGATATACTGTGTTTATGAATTGTGATACTTAATGTCATTAAAATGTAAATATTACTCAAAGTAATCTACAGAATCAATACAATCTTTATCAAAATACCATTGGCATTTTCCACAATACTAGAACAAATAACTCTAAAATTTATATGCAACCATAAAAGACCCCAAGTAACAAAAGAAATACTGAGAAAGAACAAAGTGGAGGTACTATGCTACCTGATTTCAAACTATATACTAAAAAGCTATATTAATCAAAATAGTATAGTACTGGCACAAAACCAAACACATAGAACAATTAAACAGAATAGAAAGCCCAGAAATAAACAAATGTTTATATGGTCGGTTAATTTATGACCTAGGAGACAAAAATATAAAACAGGGAAAAGACAGTCTCTTCAACCAGTGGTGTTGGGAAACTAAACAGATATATAAAAAAATTAAACTAGACCATATTCTTACACCATATAAAAAATAAATTCAAAAAGAATTAAAGAATTCAACATAAGACCTGAAACCATAAAACTCATAGAAGAAAATATAGGCAATAAAATCTTTGACTTTGGTCTTAACAATATTTTTTTAGATGTCTTCTTGAGTTAAAATAACATAAGCAAAAATAAACACATGAGACAACATTAAACTAAAAAGCTTCTTCATTACAAAAGAAATTAGCAACAAAACAGAAAGGCAACCTGCTGAATGGGAGAAGATATTTGTAAATGATATATCTGATAAGGTATTAATATAAAAGATATATAAAGAACTCATACAAATCAACATCAAAAAAGAAATCTGATTTTTAATTGGGCAAAGGACCTGAATGAACATTTCTCCAAAGAAGCCATACGGATGGCTGACAGACACCTGAAAAAATGCTCAAGATCACTAACCATCAGGGAAAAGCAAATCAAAATCAACGTGCAAATCAATCAAAACAAATCAACAATGAAAATTCACACCTGTCAGAATAGCTGTTATCAAAAAGACAACAAAATGAATAATCCTGACAAACATGGCAGAGTGAGAGACGTCCTCAGATCTCTCCCCTTGAAAGAACAATAAACTGAACATCTAAAACTCAACAAAAAACACCCAAACTGCACACCAGCATGTCTGAGCGTGGGATATGAATATAAAGCTACCACAGGTCAAAACCCCGGTGTCGGGCTGCCTCTCGCAGCCACCAGAGCTCTTTACAAGAGGAGAGGGAAGGTGATGGTGCGGCGACTTCCCTGATCAGCCTGCCTGGAAGTGCCGGAACTTCTAGCAGCCAGCCGCAGGGCCTAGTCACCAGTGCGGAAGTAGAGAAGCAGGTTGGGACAGCAAAGAAACAGGTGTTGATTTTTACTGGCCTTGGTAGTAAAACCGAAGCTGAGTCGCAGCCCCCAACTCCCATCCCAAAGGGCCCCTCCGGCTATATCCTCCAAGACTGATCACCACGGAGCCACAGGGGAATCTCACCAAACGCTAATGAAACTGTTGCTACCACCTACAGGAACAGGAACTAAAACTGAGTGCAGCAAGTGTGCTTAAATATTTACAAGAAAATAAAAAAGACATTAAGGCTTTATATAAAGCAGGGATCCAAGAGACTTAGACACCACCTATTGGAAACCAAAAGAAAAGTGCCTTCTTTGCAGCAGGCTAAAGAGAGAACTTTATATAATAAATCTTCCTTCTAAAAAACAACAGAATGCACTTCCATTAATGCCCAGGCGGAGAAATAGTCTATTAAACATCATGACCAACCAAAGTGGCAAGGCAGCTCAGAAAGAAAGAGAAAAATCTCCAGAAACTAAGCTTACAGACATAGAAATATGCAACTTAAATGACAGAGAATTCTGATGGTCCTTCTGAAAAAAAACTCAATGAGATCCAAAGAAACTCAAATCAACAATTTCAGGAATTGAAAAAAAAAACAACTAGATGAGCAGAACGAGGTTACTGAAACCATCAAAGGGAACCAAATACAACTTCTGGAGATAAAGAACACTGCAAGAGTTGAAAAATGAAATGGCAAGCTTGGGAAATAGAGTCGACCAAATGGAGAAAAAGATTATTGATATCAAAGAGAGAAATCTAGAAATAAATCAAAATAAAAAAGAGAGAAACCAAAGAATGAAAAAAAAAAAGAAAAAGAAAAAGAAAGAAAAATCAAAGAATTAGCTGATGCCATCGGGAGAGGAAACATAAGAATAATGGGCATTACCGAAGGCAAGGAAAAGGAGCAGGGACTAGAAAGCATTTTCAGACAAAGAGTTGATGAGAACTTCCCAAATCTAAGGAATGAACTGGAGCTTAGAATTCAAGAAGTCAACAGAACACCCAATTATGTCAACCCTAAAAGGCCTTCACCAAGACACATTGTATTAAAGTTATAAAAAAATCAACGACAAAGACAGAATTCTTAGGGCAGCCAGGAAAAAAAGACAGTAACTTATAAAGAAAAACCCATTAGATTTTTATCAGACTTTTCAGCGCAAATCTTACAAGCCACAAAGGAATGGAATCAAATATTTAAACTTTTAAGTGAAAGGAACTACCAGCTTAGGATAATGTATCCAGCTAAGCTCTCCTTTAGATATGAAGGAGAAATTAAGACCATTCCAGACATACAAAAATTTAGGGGATTCTCCACTACGAGGCCTGTACTACAGGAAATACTGAAAAGTGTCAGCTCACCTGAAACAAAATAACAAAACAAAACAAAAAATACATAATTAGGAATAAAGTGACTATCAGGGAAATAGAAGCAGAGGAGTGCAACCTTTACTAAGAACAGGGAGTTATAAGCTTAATTAATAAGAAGAAAATTGCTATAGCAAGATAGTAATGAATGTTCAGCATGCAAGGGAACAAATTGAGACAACAATAACTGAAAAAGGGAGGATTCAAAGATCCAAATTCGCAAAGTGGAAAGGAGATAATGCACATGTAGAAGAAAATGGACGACAGTATATATATAACTATCCTTTTCATATTCTTAATGATAACCGTACACCAAAGATTCAGAATTGAAGAATATAACATAAAACAAGAAAAACCAGAGGCAAAACCCACAAAAGCCAACCAAAATAAAGAAAACAGAAACTCAAGGACATGGAAGTAATGGAAATACTGAGCTATCAGAAAGCAAAAGATAAAATGGCTATAAGAAGACCTCATATTTCAATAATTACCTTTAATGTAAATGGATAAAACTCACCAGTAAAAAGGAACAGAGTTGTAGAATGGATAAAAAAAAAAAAGAAAAAAAAAACGCACAAAAATAAAACATCCATATGCTGCCTCCAAGAGACACATCTCGGCACCAAAGACAAATGGCCTAAAAAAGGTAAAGGAAAATACTGAGGAACAGTTTAAACTGATAAAGGGAATTATGCACCAAGAAGGCATAACACTTATTAATGTCTATGCTCCTAATCATTGAGTCCCAAAATATGTAAAGCAATTACTAGCAGAACTAAAGGGAGAAACAGACCGAAACATTATCGTACTAGGAGACCTAAATACTCCACTGTTGGATATGGACAAATCTTCCAAACAGAAAATCAATAAAAAATAACATCCTTAAATGACTCATTAGACCAACTGGACATAATTGACATTTAGAGAGCCTTCCATCCCCAAACAGTGGCTTATACATTCTTTTCTAGTGCACATGGAACATTCTCAAGAATCAATTATATACTGGGACATAGAAATAGCCTCAACAAATATAAGATATTTGAAATCATACCAAAAATAATCTTTGATCATAATGCTTTGAAACTAGAGATCAACTGCAAAAATAAAGCAGGAAGAACCATAGATACATGGAGATTAAACAACATGTTACTGAAGAATAACTAGTTCAGAGAAGAAATAAAAAGAGAGATCAAGAGATACATTGAAAGGGAATGATAATGAGAGTACAACATATCAAAACTTTTGACACACGACAAAAGCGGTCATAAGAAGAAAGTTCATATCATTACAGGCCTATCTCCAAAAACAAGAAAGAACCCAAATAAACAACCTAACGCATCATCTTAAAAAACTAGAAAAAGAACAATTGAGGCCTAAAGTCAGCAGAAGGAAAGAAATCGTCAAAATTAGAGCAGAAATAAATGAAATTGAAAACAAAACAAAACAAAACAAAAAAATAGAAAAAATACAACAAGGAGCTGGTTCTTTGAGAAGGTTAATAAAATTGACAAACCCCCAGCTAGACTCGCTAAAGAAAAAGAGAAAGAACACAAATAAACAAAATCAGGGATGAAAAAGGGGAAATTATGACTGACATTGCAGAAATACAAGGGATCATGCAAGAATACTATGAAAATATATATAATAACAAATTTAATAACCTAAAAGAAATGAACAAGTACTTAGAAAAATACAATATTCCTAGACTAAATCAAGAAGATCTGGAAAATCTAAATAGACTGATCAGCAGTATGAAAATTGAAACAATCATCAAAAACCTACCAAGTAAAGGTCCAGGACCAGATGGCTTCACCAGTGAATTCTACCAAACAGTCAAAGAAGATTTAATACCTATTATCCTAAAACTCTTCCAAAAAATTGAAGAGGAGGCAATACTTCCCACTCATTTTATGAGGCCAATATTATTATGATACCAAAATCTAGTAAAGATAACACAAAAAAAGAACATTACAGACCAATATCTCTCATGAACACAGATGCAAAAATCCTAAATAAGATACTAGTGAACCAAATACAGCAACATATTCAAAAGATTATACACCAGGATCAAGTGGGCTTCATCTCAGAGGCACAGGGATGGTTCAACATAAGCAAATCGATCAATGTGATACACAACATAAACAAATTAAAAAATAAGAATATGATTCTATCAATATCTGCAGAAAAAGCCTTCAACAAGATATAGCAGCCGTTTATGATCAAAACTCTTAAGAAAATTGGTAAAGAAGGAAAGTAACTTAACATAATAAAGGCCATAAATGACAAACCCTCAGCCAACATTATGTTTAATGGTGAAAAACTAAAATCCTTCCCTTTAAGATCAGAAACAAGGCGAGGCTGTCCACTATCGCCACTGTTATTCAATATGACATTGGAAGTCCTAGCAAGTGCAATTAGTCATGAGAAAGATATAAAAGGCATCTAAATAGGAAACGAAAAAGTCAAACTGTCGCTATTTGCGGATGACATGATTCTCTATATAGAAAACCCTAAAGGACTGCACAAGAACATAATATCATGTATCCACCATTACATTACATACAGAAGAGTTTTAGTGCCCCCCAAATTTTGTAGGAATCACCTATTTTTCCATGCTCCCTCCTCCCAAAACCCTTGGCAACCCAGTGATCTTTTTATTATCATTAGTTTTACCTTTTCCAAAATGTCATAATGTCAAAATCATATAGTATTTATTCTTTTCAGACCAGTTTCTTTCACTTAGTAATATGTGTTTAAGGTTTTTACTTTTTTATAACTTAATCATTAATTTCTTTTTAGTATTGAAAAATATCCCATTGTCTGGATTTAACACAATTTTATATGCATTCACCTATTGAAGGACATCTTCATTGCTTCTATTTTTTTTTTTGCAATTATGAATAAAGCTACTATAAATATTCATGTACATGTTTTTGTGAGAATATATTTTTTCAACTTATTTGGATAAATAACTAAGAGTACAATTGCTGGGTGATATGGTAAAAATATGTTTATCTTTGTAAGAAAATGCCAAGTATCTTCCAAAGTGGCTGTACCATTTTGTATCACCAGCTGCGATGAATGAGAGTTCTTGTTGCTCCACATCCTTGTCAGTATTTAGTGTCAGTGCTTTGGATTTTGGCCATTCTAATAGTTGTGTAGTGCTATCTCATTTCCTATTTTCTAATGACATATAAGGGTGAACAACTTTTCATATGTTTATTTTCCATCATTATATCTTCATTGGTAAGGGGTCTAATCAGATTTTTTGACCATTTTTTAATTGATTTGTTTGTTTTCTTATTGTTGAATTTTAAGAGTTCTTTGAGTATTTTAGATACAAATCTTTTTTTGGATATGTGTTTTGTAAATATTTTTCTCAATCCGTGGCTTTTCTTTTCATTTTTTTAAGAGTGTCCTCTTTTGAGTAGACATTTTTAATATTAAAAAAATCTAAATTATCATCTTTTTCATTTATGGATCTTGCTTTTGTTATTCCATATAAAATCTCATTGTTAAACCCAAAGTCATCTCAATTTTCTCCTATGCTGTCTTCAAGAAGTTTTATTGTTTTTCATTTAGCATTTTAGGTTTTTCATCCATTTTGAGCAATATTTGTAAAAGGTATAAGGATTGTGTCCAGATTCATATTTTTGTTTTTACATGAATGTCCAGTTGCTCCAGCATTCTTTGTTAAAAGGTCTATCCTTTATGCATTGAATTGCCTTTGATCCTCTGTCAAAGATTAGTTAACTATATTTGTGTGAAATCATTTCTGGACTCTTTCATTTTCATTGATCTATTTTGTCTCTTCTCTTATAAATACCACTTTATCTTAATTACAGTAACTTTATAGTAAGACTTAAAATTACGTAGTGTCAATCTTTTGACTTTATTCTTCTCTTTAGATATTGTATTGACTGTTATGCTTCTTTTGCCTTTTCATATAAACTTTAGAATCATTTTAGAATTAGTTTGTTGACATCCACAATGAAACTTGATAGGGATTGTATTGAATCCATACATCGATTTCAGAAAAAATGACATCTTAACAATATTAAGTCTTTCTATTCATAAACTTGAAATATCTCTATTTATTTAGTTCTTTAAAATTTTTTATCATAGCTTTGTAGTTTTATTCATATAGATCTTATACACATTTGTTAGATTAATACCTAAGTATTTCATTTTTGGGTGCCAATGTAAATGATGCATTTGCAATTTCAAATTTCAACCATTTATTTTATATAAGAAAGCAATTGACTTTTATATACTAACCTTGTATCCTGCAACCTTGCAATAATTGCTTAATATCATCAAGATTACTTTTTGTTGATTTTTTTTTTATTTCCTACATAGGCTATTATATCAACAGCTGACAAAGAGTTTTATTTATTTTTTCTCAATCTGAATATCTTTTCTTCTCTGGTTTAATTGTATTAGTTAGGACTTCAGAATGATGCTGAATAAGAGTAGTGAGTGAAAATACCCTTGCCTCGTTTCTAATTTTAGTGAGAAAGTAATTTCTCATCATTACATATGATGTCAGCTGTAGGATTTATAGATGTTCTTTATTAAGTTGAGAATATTTCCGTCTACCTTAATTTGCTGGGAGCTTTTTTTATTTTTTTGTTTAATCATGAAACTGTATTGTATTTTGTCAACTTTTTTCTGCATCTATTGATAAAATAATATGATTTTTCTTATTTAGCCTGTTCATGTGATGGATTATATTTATTAATTTGTAAATATTGAACAAGCTGTGCAACATTAGTCATGTTGTATAAATTTTTTATGGATCGTTGGATTCAATTTTCTAATTGCTGCTGAGGATTTTTACATATATGTTCATCAGATATTGTCTGTGATTTTCCCTTCTTGTAATATCTTTGTATGATTTTGGTATTAGAGTAATGTGGTTCTCAAAACATGAGCTAGAAAGAATTCACTGCTTCTATTTTCTGAAGCATATTGTAGAGAATTAGTATCACTTCTCCTTTTATTGTTTGCTAAAATTCACCAATAAATCTTCTAGGCCTGGTGTTTCCTAGTTTGGTAAATTATTAATTAGTGATCTTATTTATTTAATAGATATAATCCTATTCAGACCAACTCACTTTGTGTGAATTGTATTTTGTATTTTTCGAGGGTTGGTCCATTTCATCTAGGTTATCAAATTTGTGGAAATAGAGTTTTGTAATATTACTGTACTGTTCTCAGAATCATTAGTTATGTTCCTTCTTTCATTTTTGATATTAGTAATTTCTGTCTTCTTTTTTCCTAGTTAACTTGTCTAGCAATTTATTATTTATATTGATCTTTTCAAAGAACCACCTTTTTGTTCATAGATTTTGCAATTTTTCTTGTTTATAATTTTATTAATTTTTGCTCTAATTTCTATTTCTTTTCTTCTGCTTATTTTGGTTTATGTCTCTCCCTTTTTTAAGGTTTCTATGGTATCTTTGATTATTGATTTCTGATCTTTTTTTCTTTTTAATATATGCATTTCAGTGCTGTACATTTTTCTTTAAGCACTGCTTTTGTTGCATTTCATAAATTTAGATAAATTGTGTTACTATTTTCTTTTCAATAAAAATATTTTTAAAAATATCTTTAGAAGTTTTTTAATCTATGTTATTTAGAAATGTGTTGTTTAATCTCCCAATGTTTTCAGATTTTCTAGCTATCTTTATTATTAATTTATAGCTTAATTTTATTATATTTTGATGGCATATTTATATGTTCTATTTTTTAAATTTTATAATGTATTTTTTTTTATCTAGAATATGATCTATTTTGGTAAATGTCTCATGTGAATTTTAGAAAAAGGTGCAGCCTGCTGTTATAGTATT
This sequence comes from Pteropus medius, assembly GCF_902729225.1. Classification (NCBI taxonomy): domain Eukaryota; kingdom Metazoa; phylum Chordata; class Mammalia; order Chiroptera; family Pteropodidae; genus Pteropus; species Pteropus medius. The sequence goes on from NW_024342257.1 coordinate 9,354,583, forward strand.
CCATAAATATTAATTAGATCAAGATGAGTGATGTTCTGTTTAGTTAAACTATATTCTTATTGATTACCTTCAATCAGTAACAATTACTGATTGAAGAATGCTTAGATTTCCATGTTTAATTATTATTTTTTATATTTCTCCTTCCAGCTCTACCAAGTTTGGCTTTACGTATTTTAATGCTCTTTTGTTAGGTGCATACACATTAAAAATTACCATGTCTTCTTGGAGAATTTTTCTTTTTATTTTTATGTAATGCTCTTCTTTACCCTTTATAATTATTCTTATTTTGAAGCCTACTTAGTCAGAAATTATTATAGCTACTCAAAATTTCTTTTGATTAGAGTTAGCATGGTAAAAATTTCTCCATTCCTTTACTTTTAATTTATCTATCTTTATATTTAAAGTAGTTTTCTCATGTACAACATGTAGATGGATTTTTTTTTAAATTCAGTTTGACATTTCCGCTCATGAATCGATGTATTTAGACCATTTACATTTAAAAGCAATTATTAATATAGTTGGATTATCTACCATATTTGTACATTTTCTGTTTATTGTCCTCATTTTTGTTGCTGTTGTTTTTGTCTTTCATTTTTTTCTGCCTCTTCTTGTTTTAATAGAACATTTTATGGGAATTAATTTTTTCTCCTCTATTAGCACATCAATTATCTTTTTTTTTTTTTACTGCTTAAGTGTTTGCTCTGCTGAGACTTCTATTTCTTTGCTGAGATTTTCATGCATAAAAAATATTTGGTTTTACTTCATTGAAGATTGTTTTAATAGACATTATAAAATCTTTTTTGTCAGTTTTAATTTCTGGTTCATCTTAAGGTCAAAATTTATTGATTTGTGTTGTTGTTATTGTTGTTCTTTTTAGGATAACATAGAATTATATCTATAATATTACCGATGTTAAGTTGTGGAGTTTCTGGATCCTATTATTTTTCTCTGATAAGTGTTTCCTTTGATTTTGTAGATTGATTTTTTTAAAGTTATGCTTAAAAATCACATGCCGATTCTTGTGTAGTAGCTCCAACTCTTCAAATCTTTGTCTTCATTTGGATTTCTCAGAGTCTGGTCTTCTTATGTATGGTTTATATGTCTTCATAAGATGTGAGTAGACCAACTTTAAGTATCCCCTGTAAAATACTTTCACTATCAGGATTCCTCTACTATTTTAAGCTTTTTCAGTTTTATATTTTTCCTTTTTTGTTTACAGGCTAGAAAGACTGCCTCAACTAAACTCAGAGGACTACACTTAATCTTAATCTAAAAAGCCCTGGAGACATAAATTAAGTTACTAATCTGCTTTTCATCATGGTACACATTTATCTGGGTCTTTCTTCTTCTGTTCATACTCAATACCTTCAGGTAGTTGCTTTTTGAAATTATTTCTAGTTTTCTGCAGTATGACACGGTAGGATCTTATTCCATTATCCCTGGATGCAAAAAAAAAAATGTGATCACTTGATTTTTAACAAAGAATCCAGAGACATTCAATGAAAAATGGTTAGTCCTTTTACCAAATTATGTCAGAATAAATGGACTCTATGTAGAAAACAATGAATCTTGACTTCAAGAAAATATTTTAAAATCATATAGCAATAGATGTATAACTGGTATCCAAAATAGAAAAAAAAAATATTAAAACTCCTTGAAAATCTAGGCACCAAGAAGTGGACAAAATGTTTAACAGAAATAAAAGCTGGTTAAAACTATAATTATATATCATTATATATACCCACTAAAAGGACCAAAATTAATAGACTGATAATATTAGGTGATGTCAAGGATGTGAAGTAACTGCAACACTCACATATTGCTGGTAGCAATGCAAAAGGTAACAACTCATTTGTAAAATCGTTTGGCAGTTACATATAATATTAAACATATGGCTACCAAATGGTACAGCAATTCCACTTCAAAGTAAGATAAATTTTTAAAAAATGTATCACTTAAAGACATTTAAATAAATGCTCAAAACAAATATTTCATAATTGCTAAAAAGTGTAAACAACCTTAATGTACATCAACAGGTGAATACATAAGTGAATCATGCTATATTCATATATTGGAATACTTTTGTTACCGTTGGGGCCAATTGGAGTTTTCTGTTGCCCTAGCAGCATGGGGGATGGACAGGGCTAACATAGCACAGAAGTGTAGTTAGCATTTTTCCTCAGTTCCTCTTCATTGACACAATGAAGAATGACAGGTCAGTGAGAATTAGAAAAGATTCATTAGAGCTATATTTTAGAAAGACAAAGCTTGTCCCAAGGAGGCACATGATTTCAGCAAAGAGCTGTAACAGAGTGCTGTAATAACAACCACCACAACAAGAGGGTCAAAAGGGCCCAGAAGTGAGAATGTCTGCATTATATTTGGGCTATAATGGGTGGTTCCAAAGGCATTCCTAGGTGATTGGCAAGTGAAGTCATTTTGATTGACACCTGGCTGCTATAACTTTGCCTAGTGCACATGTGTGTACCCAGAATTCTACTACCATTGGAGGGTTCTTTGGGCAGTCTCTAGCCTGGGCCCCTATTCTGTTGTTTCCCCTGTCACTCATGTCTGACTAGCTGACACTTTTCAGCAATAGAACAAACTATGATATATTCAACAACCTAAGTAAAATGTCAAAAACTTATTCTGAGCATAAGAATTCAAACAAAAAAGCACTCATATCATTTTATTTTATTTATATCAAATTCTAGAAGATGTAAACAAATCTATAGTAACAAAGCGTATCTGTGTTTGACAAGAGCCATTAGTTGAGGATTACTGACTGGAAAACATGATGAGAGAAATTTCTGGAGTAAAGAAAGTGTTCTATGTCTAGGATGTATTATGGGTTTCTAGAGTGTATACAATTGTTAAAGTTATAAAATTGAACACTTAAAAATTTTGAATTTTATCTAATGTAAATTATATCCCAATAAAAAATTATGACATTGATTATTTACATTAATGAAACTTGATTTTTATAGTTCCATGATCTTTTTTGAAGTACATTCACATTTATTGATCAGTTTAAGAAAAAGCCACATTCTATAGTTTTTCCTATTAAAATTTTATTTTGCCATTGTAAAAAAATTACGTTTTTATTCAGCCTTAATGTCTTACGAGAAAGTAATAATACATTAGAATCCTTATGTAATAAAACTATTTTCCTTCTCTTTAAAAATGAAATAACACTTTTCTAATTCTCATAACTTAGTAGAAGAGTTAACTACTTTTATATTTGTGCAATTGTACAAGAGAATTGTTTTTAGTCAGAAATTTTAAAAAGCTAATAAATTGTCCTTAGAATGGCATGAAATGGTTAGAGATTAGTTACTTAATTAAAAATCCAAATTACTAAGCACTTCTGCTTTAGAAGAAAAATATGTATCTGTGTGTTTATTTTAGTAAAAGATTAATAACTATTACGTTTTTTTGTGCAGAGTAAATTTTATTTTCTTTATTATAAAAATCTTTTGAAAAATATTCAGCTTTATGATCTCTCTAAATGTATGTAGTTCACATTCAGAGCTCATTATCTAAATATTTAAATAAAGAAAAATCTCTGCAACTCAGTTACTTACTGAGAGTGACTTTCTCTATTAATAGTGTTAAAAAGAAAATCACAAGCCCAAAATTGTGTCACTCATACTAAAAGCCCATAATACCAAATTTAGATTTACTACCTGATCTAATTTCAGTTTTAAAGTCTCTCAGAAACTTAATTAATTAGTCTGGAATTTTCAGGTCAAGAACAAGTAAGGTAATCTGCCAGAGGACTCTATCATCCAGAGAAAGAAGAGGCAAACTGTATGAAAAAAATCCTTTTTGTTGTCTTCTCCCAAGGAAAAAGTGTCTGGCCTCTCAAATAATCCTTTCTTTTCTTTTGCTAATAGCTCCTTTACCCCACCCATCTTTCTATAAAAAACTTCTATTTTGTATAACCCCTCAGAGCCCTACTAGCTGCTAGATGGAATGCTGTCTGATTAATGAATCACTTAATCAAACTAATTGGATCTTTAAATTTATTCAGTTGATTTTTTTTTTTAACAATAGCATTTTTTCCCAAAGCAAATATTTAAAAAACATCTTATTCAGCAAAAATAACTTGTTATGTTGTGGGCCTGGAAAGAGGTCATTGACAAAGACTATTTCCTTGACCAAACTTTAGTCAGGCTCCTCTGAGCCATCTTTTCAACTAGGTTTTGCTCTTGGGCCTTATGTTTAGCCTGTTAGTCCACTTGTAGCAGAATCTTTTTATGTCAGTTTGGTGAAAATACCTCCACCATTGATATCTGACCACCCTCACCTGTTTTCAGCAAGAATTCTGTTAAGTCAGTTTAGCGAAATTACCCCTACCTTTGATGTCTCCCCTTAGTAATTTTCCATCCATTCACCTCCTCATTCTGCTCATTGGTTATCAAACTCCAGCTGCCTTTGCTGTATTCAGAGTTGAGACTTGTACCTCTCCCCCACTGCATCAGTCTTGATACTTATTGCAAAAGTCTCAAATAAAATTTTACCATTTTAACAAGTGTTAGGACATTTTTTTCTTCAACATTAATTTATTAAGGCTTAAGTGTAGCAAAATATACAACCCAAAAATATGCCTCTTTGGCATAAGGATTATTTTGAGCTGATTATTTTGAGAAACTGTAGATAAAGGAAAAGCTCTAAAAACAAAGTAGAAGTTGTCCTTCGTAATAGAAATTTACATTTATAAAGAAAATCTCCAATTGTAAGTGTGTCTTCCCCTCTGTATCAGAAAGAGAAGAATGACTAAATCATAAGAAATCTTAGCAATATAGATTTATGCCTAACAATAAACTGAGGCATATGAAATATTTGAAGACTTTATTTGAATATAAGTTAATTGAAAAGTAAAGATTCCAATTGGGAGGCATCCAATCTAGCAGATAGAAAGGAAGTCTGAGGAACTATACAAAATTAAATATCTTTATTGTTGCAGAAATGATGTGAAACAAGACTGGCGAGAAACCAAGCACCACTTGGAGAGTTGGAGAACTCAGGTTCATTACGCCGGCAGTCCCAGAAGAGCTAGCGCTCTGAAAATCTGGGCCCCGAGCTCAGGGGCAATTTTGCTTTGCTATCTGCACTGTTACAGTTAGCATGGGCTATGGCCAGTTACAGAGCATGCGATTTTCGGACAGAAATTTAGATAATACGTCTGTTATCAAGACAGAACAATCATAGGGGAGGGGGAATCTTCAGCTGATCTCAAGATCACTCTGCCCTTTGGCCTATGCAGTAAGCACGTCCACAGAAGCAGGACAAAGAGCTGATTACAAGGTTAGCCATTTGAGTGGAAAATTTCTCTTTATTATAAGCAGAGGAGAGCAGGAACGAGGAGATAATTATAAGCAAAAAAAGAGAGTTGGTTACTGTAAAGTTACTCTTTGTTAGGGGATGGCAGAGGTCCATTAGGCAGATCACATAACTGGTGATAATCAGGTGATTGCTGATTGGCTGGTTTAAGAATCCATTTCTGAGAGACCCAAAACTGTAATTAAATCTTGGCTTGGTGACATGGGGCTTAGCATAATTGACTCTATTTTAGACCTGCAATCTTGTTTTTATGAGTATTCACTTAAATCTACATAACAGACATCACCCTTGCTTAAAGCCTTTTTTTTTGTTTTGTTTTTTTTTTCTATTAACTTCCCCATAACTGGCCTCTCTATACCTTTCTTTCTTTTATCTCTCAATGAAGATGGTATTTAAGCCAGTGGCTTAGGCCACCTTCAAGAGTTATTTATTTATTTTTTTCCCTAGGTGTCTCCTATATATATGCGTGTTTAACAAACACATGTTAAACTTGTGTTTGTTTTTCTCTTGTTAAGCTACCTTTTGTTACAGAGGTCTCAGCTAAGAACTTGGAATGGTAGAAGGAAAATTATTTTCCTCCAATGCAGAATCTACTAATAAATGATTTTCTAATCTTCTATAGAGCTAGAACAAAGAAACCACTTTTGTTTTAATCTAGAATAGAGTTAAAAGTCCCTCTGAACCTGTAGTTCAGGACATAAATCTATATCTTTTGGAGGAAATAAGAATTGTGAATTTAGATATTTCTAAGAAACTTTGAGCCCAAACCTTCCTACCCAACCAAACTCCACAGAACGCATATTGTTTAGACATCAAATGAAACAACTGGATCAAGAGAGGGTTCAGTGACCACTCTTAAGAAGTATTTGGAAACAGTCAGTAGCTGAATCATGTCATAGGTGCACATTAATAGATTATTCATTTACGAGATAATGAGAAGTCGACGTTCCTATTTTAAAGGATTCCCCAACACATGCAGTCTATTCCCAACTACCTCTATGCTTCTCACAATGACTGTTTAAAGATTTTGAAAATAATCTGATATAAAAATCATAATTTTTATATCACAAGAAGTCATTTTAGAAAGTTCTGAGGGATAGAGTGAAGAAATAAAATGTAGTCACTATAGTCAAGCAGATAAATTACTAAAATGAAGTAGGTTGAGGCATGAAAAAATAATTCCATTATTGTTTTAACTAGACTGGGAGCTTAAACTTTTAAATTTTACAATCCTTTGTCAATGTCTGGATCTATAACAGACTCAACATAACCCTCTGATTACCCTCTGGAATACTTATATAGCCAGAACACCTAACATCCATTACTCTTGGACATGAACAGACCTCCTGATGTTTATTTTCCAGACCACCTGACATCTGACTGACAACTTTTCTGGACCAGTCTTAGGGCTAAGAAAGCAGAACTTATCCTTCTCGAGAATGTACTTTTCACTATAAAAACTCTTAGATTTTCTTTCTTCTTTAGAACACTATAGATATTGCCTAGTTGTGTTTTTGGTTTGCAAAACCGAAGACACTTGAATAAATCTTTACCATTTATTTCTAGTCAAAGCCTCTAGGCTCTTTTTGAGTCTGTTTGACAGTTCCAGAAATTATATATGCTATTTTTATCATAATAACTTACACTGAGAAAGTACATATTTTAAAAAAGAAAACAAATGCATGATTTTGCTTGCCCCAGTGTCTTCCTATAAACCGATTTCTTAAAATTAATTTTACCCATGAAGGAGCTTCAGAGAGTGCCAAGATAATGCTAAATGGGACTTTTAATGTACCATAACAACTTTATGTAAAACTAGTCAAGAGTTCTGTAACAGTGCAAACCAAAGAAACAAGCATAAAGCCAAATATCAGTCCTAAGAAGGCATCCAGAGCTTCCTATTTTAGTTCAATATTTATTGATTTTTCTCCATATATGGCCTGGATAATCCATTGAGGAAGTTGGGTCATTTAATTGATGCTATTTATTGCTTGCTTTTGACCAAGTCTTTGCATATGTATTTGCCTTGGCCCACAGTTTTTCAGGAAAAAAAAATGATTAAAAATGGAAATAAATGAGTGTACTTTGAAAAAGTGGTTTGTTATATCTAAAAAATTTAGAATGTTTGTAGTATAAAGGCTCTTCATGGCTTAAAAAATGTTTACTTTCAGTTATATTATTGTATGAGTAAAGAGGGGGTTACCATAGTTATCACAATGGAAGTATTAACACTAAACATTTTAATACAATCTTATAATCTCATCTTGGCTTTCATATTATATTTTGTATAAATGTACATTTAAAAACTCAATAGCATTGATATAATTATTGTAGGAACTCAGAAGGGACATACACAAATAATATATTTATAATGACTATATTTAAAAGGTTAGATACATTTTTTAGAGAAGGAAATACAAACCTTTATGTATAGGTGTTAATTATTTGAGTTTATGCATATTATACTAAAAGCTTATGCAATGTTAAGCTTATTCCACATATAATTTCAGTTATAAACTTCTTGAGAAGACTTTCTCCAGAGTTATCAGATTTTTAGCTACCAAGTTGTATGTTTTTATCATCTGACTAGAGAATCGGGAGGTAGGTGGACTAAATAACCTCCCAGGGTCTCTCCAGAAATGACTGTGGACTTGGAAAGAATTTGGAGATTTTAGCTGTGACATTTGTTTCCTACATTTTTTTTTCTTTTCTTCACATATGAAGCTAGTGACATTCATTACACTTGGTAGAGTGCAGATAGTCAAAAATAATAAGTCGTTGCTCAGAAATGATTTTAAGGTAGAGTTTTTAAGGTAGCTGTAAAGAAAATAGTCTGAAAGCCAATGCACTTTTGATTTGCAAAACCAAATTCTTGAGAACAAAAAAGTCTACCCTGAAATTTTAAAAATATGTTTTGCTGATCAACAGCTACTTACTATCTCATATTGAATCATCCTTATGTTCCTAAATAAATCTTATTTATTCATAGAAAGTTTTTTCTATTGCTACATTGCTGAATTTACCTGCTATTTAATTTTAAAAGTTTATATTTATACTGATAAATGAAAATGGTCTGTAGTTGTATTTGTCTTTTATATTCATTAACATTTAGTAATAAAGCTATTGTAACCATATAAATTATATTGCAGAATTATTTATTATTTTTGATCTATAACATAATTAACATTTCAATGAATTATTTTTAAAAGATGAGATAAAACTCACTTATGAATATATCTTGTAGTGTTTTATTTTATCTATAAAAAAACACTGATCACCTTTCTAAACTCTACACTAGTAATTTCTCCATTTAAAAAAAGAGATCAAAAATCTGGTGACAGAAGGTCATTTAACTTTGGGTGGTGAACACACAATGCAATATATGTACAAAGTATTATTGAAGTGTATACTTGAAACTTATGTAATTTAATTAACCAATGTCTCCCCAATAAATTTAATAAAATATAAAATAAATTAAAAGGCCCTAGAAAAATAAATAAGTTAAACAAACAAACAAACAAATAATTAAATAAGTTTAATACTTTCGAAGTAAATATTGGCCGTTGATATTTTCTAGAAAAATATCGTTTTTTCTTTTTTTAATTTAAGTTTATTGGGGTAACATTGGTTAATATAATTATATAATTTTCAGGTGTACATTATAATTTGACATCTATATATTCTATTGTGTGATTACCACCCAAAGTCCTGTTTCCTTCAGCTACCATTATACTTGATCCCCTTTACCCACTTCACCATCCCCCAATCCCACCTATATTTGACCCTCTTTACTCTGTCTACCTCTTCCCTCCTCCTGCACCCCCACCCTCTGGTAACTCCTAGTTCATTGTCCATGTTCACGAGCCCCTGTTTCTCCTGTTCATTTGGTGCTTTTAGGTTTATATCCCACATATAAGTGATATCATGTGATATTCAACTTTTTTAGTCTGTCTTATTTTGCTTAGCATGATTATCTCGAGGTCCATTCATATTTTCACAAATGGAAGTATTTCATCTCTTATTATGGCTGAGTAATATTCCATTGTGTATATGTACCACAGCTTCTTTAGCCAATCATCTATTGTAGGACACTTCAGTTGCTTCCATGTCCTGGCCACTGTGAACACTGATGCTATGAACATCAGTGTACAAATATCATTTCGGATATGGGTTTTCAAGTCTTTGGGGTGAATACCTGGTAGAGGGATTGCTGGATCATATGGTAGATCAATTCTTAGTGTTTCGAGGAACCTCCATATCATTTTCCATAGCGGCTGTTCCAATTTATAGTCCCACCAGCAATGTATGATAGTTTCTTATTCTTCACTTCCTTTCCAACATTTGTTATTACTTGTTTTGTTGATTATAGCTATTCTAACTGGTGTGAGATGATATCTCATTGTGATTTTGATTTGCATTTTCCTAATAGCTAGTGATGTTGAGCATCTCTTCCAATATTTGTTGGCCATTTGTATGTCCTCAAGGGAGAAATGTTTGTTCAGACCTCTGCCCATTTTTTTTGACCGGATCATTTGTTTTTTTGTCATTATTGAGTTGTATGAGTCCTTTGTATATTTTGGATACTAGGCCCTATCAGAGGTGTTGCTTACAAATATATTTTCCCATTCAGATGGCTCTCTTTATCTTGTTGATAGCTTCTTTTACTGAGCAGAAGCTTTTTAGTTTGATGGAGTCCCATTCATTTAGTTAACTTTTACTTCCTTTGCTTTTCAGGTCAAATTAAAAAAAAAAATCTTCTTTAAGTCCAAGGACCTTCAGTTTTGTTCCTATGTTTTCTTCTATGCACTTTATTGATCCCGGTCTTATATTCAAGTCCCTAATCCATTTTGAGTTAATTTTGGTGTGTGGCGATAGACAACAGTCTAGTTTCTTTCTTTTGCAGATGGTCTTCCAATATTCCCAACACCATTTATTAAAGAGGCTTTCCTTTCTTCACTGAATGTTTTTGGCTTTTTTGTCTAAAATTATTTTCCCATATAAATATGAGTTTACTTCTGGACTCTAGATTCTATTCCACTGGTCCGTGTGTCTATTTCTCTGCCAATATCATGCCATTTTGATTACTGTCGCTTTATAGTATAATTTGAAGTCGGGCAGAGTGATGCCTCCAGCCTCATTTTTTTTTCCTCTGGATGGTTTTGGCAATTCGGACTCTTTTGTGCTTCCATACAAATCTGATGATTTTTGTTTTATTTCTTTAAAAAATGGCAATGGGATTTTGATGAGGATTGCATCAAATCTGTATAATGCTTTAAGTAATAAGGTCATTTTAACTATGTTACTTCTTCCAATCCAAGAACACTAAATATCTTTCCATTTCTTTGTATCTTCTTTGATTTCTTTTAACAGGATTTTGCAGTTTTCATAATATAGGTGTTTCACATGTTTTGTTAATTTTATTCCTAGGTATTTTATTCTTTTTGTTACAATTGCAAAAAAAATTTTTTTCGAGATTGATTTTGTATCCAGAAACTTTGCTGTATTTGCTTATTGTTTCTAGTAGTGTTCTTGCGGAGTCTTTAGAGTTTCCTATATAGAGAATCATGTCATCTACAAATAGTGACAGTTTGACTTCTTCATTTCCTATTTGGATGCCTTTTATATTTTTCTTTGTCTGATTGTACTCACTAGGACCTCCAATGCTATATTGAATATCAGTGGCCTTGCCTTGTTTCTGATCTTAGATGGAAGGTTTATAGTTTTTCACCATTAAGTATAATGTTAGCTGAGGGCTTGTCATAGATGCCCTTTATTATGTTAAGGTACTTTCCTTCTATACCGACTTTGTTAAGTGTTTTAATCATAAATGGATGCTGTATCTTGCTGAAGGCTTTGTCTGCACCTATTGATATAATCATATGATTCTTATTTTTTTAATTTGTTTATGTGATGTATTACATTGATCAATTCGCGTATGTGGAGCCATCCCTGTGCTCCTTGGATGAAGCCCACTTGATGGTGGTATATAATCTTTTAAATATATTCCTGTATTCTGTTCGCTTGTATCTTATTTAAGATTTTTGCATCTGTGTTCTTGAGAGATATTGGTCCGTAGTTTTCTTTTTTTGTGTTATCCTTACCGGGTTTTGGTATAAGAGTAATATTGGCCTCATAAAATTAGTTGGGAAGTATTGCCTCCTCTTCAATTTTTTGGAAGAGTTTGAGAAGGATAGATATTAAATCTTTGAATGTTTGGTAGAATTCACTGGTGAAGCCATCTGGTCCTGGACTTTTACTTTTCGGTAGGTTTTTGATGATTGTTTCAATTTCCATACTGCTGATCGGTCTATTGAGATTTTCCAGATCTTCTTGATTCAGTCTAGGAAGATTGTATTTTTCTAAGTACGTTCATTTCTTCTAAATTATATTATATACTTTTTCATAGTATTCTTGCATGGTATCTTGTATTTCTGTGATGTAAGTCATAACTTCCTCTCTTTAATCCCTGATTATGTTTACTTGTGCCCTTTCTCTTTAGTGAGTCTAGCCAGGAGTTTGTCAATTTTTTTAACCTTCTCAAAGAATCAGCATCTTGTTGTATTCATTTTTTTCTATTATTTATTGTTTTCAATTTTACTTATTTCTGGTTTAATTTTGATGATTTCTTTCCTTCTGCTTACTTTAGGCTTCATTTGTTCTTCCTTTTCTAGTTTTTTTTAAGATGAAGCATTAGGTTGTTTATTTGGGCTCATTGCTGTTTTTGGAGATAGGCCTGTAATGATAGCAACTTTCCTCTTAAGACTACTTTTGCCATGTCCCAAAAGTTTTGATATATTGTATTATCATTATTATTTATTTTTATGTATCTCTTGATCTCTGTTTTTATTTCTTCTCTAACCCAGTTATTCTTCAGTAGCATGTTGTTTAATCTCCATGTATTTGTGGTTATTCTTGCTTTCTTTTTGCAGTTGATTTCTAGTCTTAAAGCATTATAATCAGAGAATATGATTGGTTTTATTTCAATCTTCTTATATTTGTTGAGGCTTTTTCTGTGTCCCAGTATATTGTCAATTCTTAGAATGTTCTATGTGCACTAGAGACGAATGTATAAGCAGCTGTTTTGGGATGGAAGACTCTGTAAATGTCAATAATGTCTGGTTGGTCTCATGTGTCGTTTCAAGATGTTATTTCCTTATTGATTTTCTGTTTAGATGATCTGTCCATATCCAACAGTGTAGTATTTATATCTCCTAGTACGATAGTGTTTTGGTCTGTTTCTCTCTTTAGTTCTGTTAGTAATTGCTTGACATATTTTGGGGCTCCCTGATTGGGAGCATAGCTATTAACAATTGTTTGTCTTTTTGGTGCATGATTCCATTTATCATTATGAAATATCCTCAGTATCTTTCTTTACCTTTTTTTATTTTGAAGTCTATTTCATCCAATATTAGTACAGCTATTCCTACTTTTTTCTGAATACCATTTACTTGAAATATCATTTTCCACTCTTTTACTTTGAGTCTATATTTGTCTTTGGAGATGAAATGTGTCTCCTGGAGGCAGCATATGGTTGGGTTTTGTTTTTTGATCCATTCTGCAACTTTGTGTCTTTTTATTGGTGAATTCATTCCATTTACATTTAAAGTGATTATTGAAATATGAGATCTTCTTATTGCCATTTTAACTTTTGCTTTCTGGTAGCTCAGTGTTTCTGTTGCTCCTTTGTCTTTGTGTTTCTGTTTTCTTTATTTTGGTTGGCTTTTCGAGTTTTGCCTCTGGTTCTTCTTGTTTTATGTTATATAGTTCAGTTCTGAACCTTTGCTATGTGTTTACCATTACAAATATGAAGAAGATAGTTATATATATATATATATATATATATATACACACACACACACATACACATACACACAGTCGTCCATTTTCTTCTGTGTGTGCCTTATCTCCTTTCCTCTTGCGAATATGGATCTTTGAATCCTCCCTTTTCTGTCATTGTTATTTCAATTTGTTCCTATGTATGCTGAACATTCATTACTATCTTGCTATAGCAATTCTATTATTATTTAAGCTTATAATGCCCTGTTCTTAGTAAGGGTTGCACTCTTCTACTTCTATTTCCCTGATAGTCACTTTTCTCTCTAATTATGTTTTTTTTTTTTTGATTTGTTATTTTCTTTTAGGTGAATCCCTTTTAGTATTTCCTGTAGTGCAGGCCTCGTAGTGGAGAATTCTCTCAATTTTGTATGTCTGGAATGGTCTTAATTTCTCCTTCATATCTAAAGGAGAGCTTATCTGGATACATTATTGTAAGCCGGTAGTTCCTTTCACTCAATAGTTTAAATATTTGATTCCATTCTTTTATGGCTTGTAAGGTTTGCACTGAGAAGTCTGATGAAAATCTAATGGGTTTTCCTTTATAAGTTACCGTCTTCTTTTCCCTGGCTGCCCTGAGAATTCTCTTTGTCGTTGATCTTTTTATAACTTTAATACAATATGTCTTGGTGAAGGCCCTTTTGGGTTGAGATAATTGGGTGTTCTGTTGACTTCTTGAATTCCAAGCTCCAATTCATTCCTTAGATTTGGGAAATCCTCATCAACTCTTTGTTGAAAATGCTTTCTAGTCCCTGCTTCTTTTCCTTGTCTTTGGTAATGCCCATTATTCTTATGTTTCTTCTCCTGATGGTATCAGCTAGTTCTTGTATTTCTCTTTCATTATTTTTGATTCTTTGGTTTCTCTCTTCTTCCTTTTGATTTATTTCTAGATTTCTGTCTTCAATACCAATGATTCAATTCTTCATTTGGTCAACTCTATTTCCCAAGCTTGTTATTTCATTTATCAACTTTTGCAGTGTGTTCTTCATCTCCAGAAGTTCTATTTGGTTCCTTTTGAGGTTTCAATGTCCTTGCTCTGCTCACCTAGTTGTTTTTTCAATTCCTGAAATTGCTGTTTTGAGTTGTTTTGGATATCATTGAGTTTTTTTCAGATGTACCATCAGAATTCTCCGTCATTTAAGTTGCATATTTCTATGTCTGTAAGTTTATTTTCTGGAGATTTTTCTCTTTGTTTCTGAGATGCCTTGTTGCCTTGGTTGTTCATGATTTTTAATGGGCTATTTCTCTTCCTGGGCCTTAATAGAAGTGTATTCTGCTGTTTTTCCAGAAAGATTTTGGAAGAAAGTTCTCTCTTTAACTTGCTGCAAAGGACGTGCTTTTCTTTGGTTTCTAGTAGGTGGCATCTAAGCCTAAATATCTTTTTTATTTTCTTGTACATATTTAATCACACTTGCTACTCTCAGTTTTAGTTCTTGTCAGTGTTGCCAACAGTTTTGATTCCATTTGTGCTGGTTCCCCTGGGGCTCCACAGTGATTGGTCTCGGAGGGAGTCGGTGAGGACACTCTGGGTTGGGAGTTGGGGGCTGTGGCTCAGCCTCAGTTTTGTAACCTGGGCCAGTAAAAACCAACTATTGTTTCTCTGTGGTCCCATCCTGTTTCTGTGCTTTCTGCCTTGACGACTATGCCCTGAAGGCAGCTGCGTAGTAGTCCCGGCACTTCCAGACTGTGCTCTTTAGGGACATTGCTGCACTTTCTCCCCTCCCCCTCCTACTGTAGGGAATCCAGAGTCTGGGCGAAGTAGCTTCAGTCTTGGCAGCTTTTGTTCAGATTCCTCTGGGGCTCTGCGGTGTTCGGTCTCGGAGGTTATATGGGGAGGGGCCCTCTGGGTTGGGTGTTGGGGTCTGTGGCTCAGGCTTGGTTTTCAACCGGGGCCGGTAAAAATCAACTGTTGTTTCTCTGCTGTCCCTTCCCGCTTCTCTGCTTTCTGCCCTGATGACTGCACCCTGCTGCCGGCTGCAAAGAAGTTTCAGCACTTCCAGGTAGGCCGATCAGGGAAGTCGCCGCACCTTCATCCCCTCTCTTCCTGCAAGGAGTTCCGGTGGCTGTGAGAGGCAGCTTCTTTATTTCTCCCTCACCACCCGACACCCAAGGTTCTGACCTGTGGTAGTTTTTATGCTCAGATCCCACACTGAGACGTGCTAGTGTGCAGTTTGGGTGTTTATTATTGACTTTTAGATGTTCAGTTTATTGTTGTTTCAAGGGGAGAGATCTGAGGACATCTTTCACTCCACCTTATTTTTCTCAATCTCCTTTTCTTATAGATGTTCAAATTTTTTTTCATAGAACTGTGTATATCAAACTCTTAAAATTTTTACAGAAGTATTTGTAATTTTTTGCCTTTTCTCATTGATAGTCTTGGTTATGTTTTCTCTCTTCCCTTCCTCTTGTAAAATATATATTATCTAATTTTTTTTAAAAAAAGAGAGGATATTTCTATCCATCCAATCCACTAATTTAGTAGGTTTTCTATTTCATTAATTTTATGTCATCTGTTATTTTCACTAACTCTATTTTCTTTTGATTTATTTTGTTATGTTTTTCTAATTTCTAAAACAGGGTACTAAACTTTTATGTTTTTGGTTTCTTCTTGTAGTTAACCATTTGGAGATATTGATTTTCCTTTGAGAATTATTCATACTATTTTCGATAGGTTTGGGTATTAAATTTCTTAATAAATTCATTCTAATTTTTATATCTCACTTTTGACATTTTCTTTTATTCAAGGATTATCTAAGAATATGTCTTGAATATCCTCATAGTTAACTTCTTCGCATAATTTTTACTATTGCTTTATGATTATATTGGATTATTATCATAAAATGTGTACCATAAATGGCTTATAATTTTCAACTTCACATATTTCTTTGCTGCCAAGCATACGGTTGGCATTTTTTAAAGAAATGTTTCATGAACCAAAATATAAAATATATATGTATAATATATATATATAAATACTTTATATATATGTATATATACACACACACAATCTAGCTTGCTTTCTATATTATTTATTACTTTTATTTTTTTGTTTGTTTGTTTGTTTTAGAAGGTTAGAGCGCTTTAATTCAGAAAGAATTATTATTTTTTAAAGTTTTTTTATGGTTCCTTGCATTTTTTATCATATTGTTTCATATGCTCAGTTTCTATGATGTTTGGGGTATACAGAGCCTTTGTGAAAATTAGAAGAAAATGCCCACATTGATTTACATAGTCTTGCAGGCACCTACTTTTATAGCTGGATGGAGGCACACACAAAATAGAAACTCTGCACAACTGTACACATTGGCTTCTCATGGCTTTTAATTCTTGTAGATTGATAAGAAATTGCTCCTTTTGTTATTACATAATACCTTATGTCCAATATTAATATTTTTACTCTTACATTATTTTTTTTCTGCATTTTGGGATATTCATTTCTGATCTTTATTTTAAACCTATTATTTATCACAAATGAATCTTGGGGCTGCCTCAGCATTCACAGATGGGTCCAAGGTCTGCAGTCCTGCCTATGGGGTTACAGATAAACATGTCCTCTGCCAGGTTTTTGGGCAAGCAGGACTGCTCCCAGACCACAGTTCAGTAGATCTGAAGCCATGTCACAAATATTCTTCAGGATCCAGAGTTGGACTGAGGTCATTAGGCCTGCCTTTGGGAGGTGGGGGTATGGACAAGCATGTGTCTTACTGGGTCCTTGGTAGGGCAGGAATGCTTTGAGACTATAACTGAGACTGGATAGACTCAGATCACTGGGCTGTTTCAGTATCTGCAGTTGGACTGAATTTGACAAGCCTGCTTCCAGGAAAATGGATAAACATGTCTCTTGCTAAGTCTCTGGGTGGGCAAGACTGCTCTTGAATCATAGTTGAGAAGATGTGAAGCTGGGTAATGGCTACTTCGGTATCCAGAGCCAGGACCAGGGTCAGCAGTCTTTTTACCTAAAATACAGTTGGGTATGATTTCTTCTAAGTCACTTGGTGAATGGTGCTTTTTGCAAGGCCAAATTAGGCTTTTCCCAAGTCCAAATAGGATAGAAATTTTTCTGCCTCTGTAGCAAGGACAATGGTCAGCAATCCTGCCACCTGAACATGGCCTGCATTCTCATAACGGCCATCTTTAGTCCTTGAATTCATTAGGAGTTTGCAAACTCCTACCTAGATACCAAATCTCCCATAAATGTACATTTATCTATGAATGGCTGCCAGGTTATTGTTGCTATGGGAGGATATAAGCAGGAACCTCTTATTTAGCCATCTTGCTGACATCACTCTTATAAGACTTCTTTTTGAGATAATGAAAATATTCTATGATTGACTGTGGTTATGTTTTCAAATATGTGTGAATATGCTAAAATCATTAAATTATATAATGTAAATGTGTGAGTTACGTAATATGTAACTTATATTTTAATAAATGTGTTAAGATTATATATATATAATGTATATTATGTGTGTGTGTGTGTGTATATATATATATAAATATAAATATATACATCTTGTACAAATCAATAAGGAAATCATGCAACCCGGTATAAAAATGGATAAAATGTTACCTCAGACTTTCGGAAAAATGATGTAGTTAACCAAATGAACAATAAACATATAACGAGGTTCTTAATTTTATTAATTAACAGATAAATAAAATTGAAGGATGATAAGTGTTAATCAAATAACAACCAGAATGGGAAAACAAAACAAAATAAAACAAACAGAAGATACCATGTACTTAAATAAATCTGGACCAAGTAGAACTACAAGTGGGAGTGTAATTTGGTGAAACATTTTAGAAAGTTGTTTGGTATTATATATTAAATCTGAAGATACACATGCCTAATTGCCTAACAAATTTTCTCCCAGTAATATATCCAGCAGAAATATGTGCATATGTTCACCAAAACCACACTAAAATGTTTAAAGGTGCATATCTGTCTATCTAAAGAAAAATTCTCTGAGACCTGGAATGAAACAAGAGCTTGAATCCAGCAAAGCAAATGAAAACAAGCTATCTGCTACCTATAGATATCAACTAGTCTCAATTGCTCTAATGATTACTTTACTGGCTATATGAGTAGAATGAAAAACAAAAAAAAAATTAAATTTAAATGGAGCAAGGAGTCAGATTAGAGATTACCGAGCAATGAATTATGCAAGGTTTCACTCTAAAGGGAATAGTGAACCATAACAAGATTTACCTCTTGGATGAAGATTAAAAGGGATGTGTTTGTCTCAGTTATATTATATATTGTGTTGAATGAAGGTTATATTTTCCTGGTCTAGAAAAATATAAAATGAGGTTTTCAGTTTTAATTAGACTCAGGTTGGACTTTCCCAGGCATCTGGCATAAGAAAAAAAAAAGTTTTCTATGGAAGAAAACAAATATATTTTATAAATGCTTCAAAATATGTCCATAGATACTATTCCACTGTACATGAATTTATAAACCAAAGTCATCACACATGAATAAAAATATTTGAGTGAGACTCCTAATTATTCTTATTCTACTCCTACAGTGTTTATTATTCTGATTATGTTGGAGCTAGAGCTCTTTCCAAAGCCTTTGTTCCAATAATCAGCTTACCAAAGACTGATGAGGAATGGTCCAAATTCACTTTTGCTAATGCTTTTTTTATCCAGATGGTTTTCATGTGAAAATTTGCTTGGAGGCAACAAAATAAGGGCTCTTTCAATTCACTTATATAACTGCTACCACAGGAGATAAATTCGCTCTTGGAAGACAACTTTCAGTGTTCATGACATCAGTGTGTAATAACTACTTTTTTTCATTATAACTCAGTTTGAAACAGGGTCCTGTCCACTCATCTAGGCATTTCTACCCTTTCTGGGATACTTTGTTTCAGGAATTATCCTGCTACTTACTACCATTAGGACTTGTGTTCCCAGTCCATGTCAGTTAACCTGGAAAGTTGTCATAATTTTAGAAGAGTTTTTTTAGTATGCTGAGAGACTTTTTTTTTTGTACTATAAGGCCTTTGGTGTTACTACAAAAGTTAATTATTTTATCCAGAAAACATTGAGCTCCAAATATAAAAGATATTCACTGGTACATCTCTTGAGAATATAAATGGGTAAAATCAGAAAAACAATTTGACTAACAACTAAAATCTCCGAATCAGTCATTCTTTTGCTAATATTTCATTGGGAGTATTTGAAATGTGAGCAAGTATTTAATTGTACTATTTATGACAAAAAATAGAAAACATTATGTTAATCCATATTTTAGAACACAATGCAGCTTCTAAAAACTTTTCAAGAATTTCTGCTCAGTTTTCAATAATTAAAAGCAACTCACTAAGAAACAATATCCTTGATTCAAAGAACCTTAAAATATACTAATAAATATTTTCTACTAAAATGTTCAAAATTGCTTTCATAAGTGTATAGATGTATAAGGTTTCTACTAATTTTCTTAAAATTTAAGTTAACTTGATTTTCTAAAACAAAAATTATAAAAACCTACGCTGTCCTTAAACTTTCACGAATCAACAGTAACAAAGTTAAAATGTTCACCTTGAATTTTAGGGGAAAAATAATTGAGTGCCTGTCTCATCATATTATGTATGAGTAAAATAGTTATCAACCTTAGCTCTATTAGCCTTGTGTAAACATTATGTTTTGTCAAAAAACAAGATGACAAACTGAGCATCGGAAATACAAGATAGCAAGAATAGGAGTCTTTTTTTTTTTTTGACATTAAGATGTATTTACCACCTTGTAACAACAACAACAAAAAAGTACAAAAGAAATACTAAATAAAATTTATTGCCATGAAAGAGAAAATCTAAATAGTAATCAAACTTAGATTATTCCAAATTTCTATCCAGAGATCAGTTACCTCAGAATCATCATTCCAAGGAGCCTGTGAAAAATGGATATTACGAGGACCCACCCCCAGAAATTCTGATTTAATAGAGCTAGAAAGCTAATATATGGAACACACTTGCCAGGTGAATATACTGGTATGTAGTAAGTTTGAGAACCCTGAAATCTAAATCTTATCTCTAACATATGCACTTCTTCTAAAAACTAAGATAGCAAAAATTTAATTATTTATAATATGCAACATAAACTGACATATTAGAAAATACGTTATATGAAAGAGTCTGGGGTCATTTTTCCATGACATTTAAATTACAATTATTTTATTTCTCTTTATTTTAGAATTGGAATATTTATTACTGACATTTTAAATTTGTTCTCACCACCTAGTCCATCTGATACCTTGAAATTTAAATCATAATATTATGGTTTCGAACTTATAATAAAGTCATGAGCTGCATTAATGACCTTTTGGTCAACAACAGTCCACATATACATTGGTGATCCCTTAAGATTATAATGGAGCTAAATTTACTGTAAAAAATAGAAAAAAATTGTGGTTCAGGAGGACTTTTTCTTTTCTCAATTTTGGGTGCACATATATATAGAGAGAGAGAGTGACACATACACACACATATATAGAGAAAGAGAGACAGAGACAAAGACACAGAGAGAGACAGAGACAGAGAGAAAGACAGAGTAAATTCTAAGCATCAATTACCCCTTTACCAAATGCTTGCTCTCTCTAATTTTATTCCTGAAAGAACTATCATTCTTGGTATTATCCTCATTAATTAGAGAACCCATGGAAGCTTCTGAAAGAGGTAGATTATCAGAGAAAAGAGGTGTGGTTAAAACAACTTACAAAGAATAATGTATAATTAAATATTATAATTCTAAAGATGTACCCCTTAAAACAATGAAAATATAATTTTATTTTATTTTATTTTTTCCAGTTATTTTTACTTACCTTTTTCATAGTGGTTATACTGAAATTGATTTCTGATGTTCATGGATATAGCAATCTAGGCTTTGCTAATTCCTTGAAAAACAAAATTAATTTGACTTCACATCACAAAGCAAATATTCTCCTGTGTCCTTGTCACATGAAAGAACATGATGCATCTATGTTCTACTCAAATGTCCAATCAGGCTTTTGATTTGTCCTATGCATTCTCCGGGATGTAAGGTTATTATTTCAAATTCTTGCTACATTTTTTCTGTGCAAGTTTCTCAGATAGGGGTTAAAAAGTGAAAGAGAACAAATAATGTGAATGATAGTGACTGCTAATGTTCTACTTAATCTGGACAAAATTCAGATCTGCCTAAAATCAGCAACAGCTGGAAACTTCTTTGCCCCATTGAAAGAACCATCTCTACTGTGATTGAGAAGATAAAATTGTTTACTTATTGAACTAATTTTTAAATGTAGCAGATATTTATCATATAACTCACCACAAACAACCAAAACACCACTAACATAATGTATCACACTTGGCAAAATATATACTATTCAAAGTCTCATTTAAAAATCAAAAAAGCAGGATGTAACCAGAAAGAAACATAGATCTCAGATCTCTCCCCTTGAAACAATAATAAGCTGAATATCTAAAACTCAACGAAAAACCACCCAAACTGCACATCAGCACATCTGAGTATGGAATCTACGCATAAGAGCTACCACAGGTCAGAATCCCAGTTGTCAGATGGTTGACTAGAAGAAATAAAAAAGCCGCCTGCTGCAGAGATCACAGCTCCTTGCAGGAGAAGAAGGAGAGATGAAGGTGCGGTGACTTCCCAGATCAGTCTGCCTGGAAGTGCCAGAATGTCTAGCAGCTGCCATTAGGGCCGTCATCAGGGCAGAAAGTAGAGAAGTGGTATGGAACAGCAGAGAAATAACAGTTGATTTTTACTGGCCCAGGTTGCAAAACCGAGGCTGAGCTGCAGCCCTCAATTCCCAACCAAGAGACCCCTCCTCCCGTGCCCTCCCAAACCGATCACCGAGGAACCCCAAGGGAATCTGAGCAAACACTACCAAAACTGTTGCTAACACTGACAGGGACTGAGACTGAGAGTAGCGAGAGTAATTAAATATCTACAAGAAAATAAAAAGGCATTATCAAGGCTTTATATAAAGCAGTTATCCAAGAGGCTTAGACACCACCTACTAAAAACAAAAAGAAAAGTGCCTTATTTGCAACAGGCTAAAGAG
>NW_024342257.1:9380235-9396235 GCF_902729225.1 Pteropus medius
GTGCTTGACTTCACAGGATTTATGACAGAATCAATCAAGAAAATCATAAAAGAGATTGTGGATATGGCAAAAATAATGTGGGGGTGGTGGTGGAGGGGGTGGTGAAGGGTTTCCAGATGTGGATCTTAAAGAAATTTAAGAGCTAATAGACATCACACCAAAGGCATTAAGAGAAAATTACTTGATGGAAATAAGTGCTTCTGAACCAGTATCAGACAATGAGGAAAAAGTTGTAGAAAAAGCAGCACCAGAAAACAAATTGAATATTACACAATCTGGCCAAAAGATTCCAATTATTAAAGACTGGTTATGGCTTCTTTTATGACATTAACCCTTCAATAATAAGGGCACTGAAACTAAAGTAAATAGTGGAAGTAGGATTAGTACTATCTAAAAACATTTTTAGATAAATGGAAAGCAAAAATTTAGACAAAAATTATGATTCATTTCCATAAACTTAATGCTAAGTGTGCCTGTCTCTCCTGTTTCCCCTTCTACTTTCTCTACCTCATCCACCTCTGCCAACCCTGAGACAGCAAGACCAACCCATCCTTATTCTCTTCCTCCTCAGCCCACTCAATGTGAAGATGGAAAGAATAAAGACCTTATTGATGATTTACTTCTATTTAATAAATAGTAAATAATCATTATTCCGTACAGTTAATAAGCTTATCTTTTGTATATGTTTGTTAGTGCGCAAGACATTTTTGTGTCATCATCATTATTACCCAAGTATTCATTGTATAGAATATCATGTGCAATACTAGGCATAGGTGAGTGATAGTTAATATAAAGTTAATGTGTTAGTGTCCTTACTTTTCAGAGCCTATTATCACAGGCATGTGTTTTTTAATGTAGCAATGTTTTCAATACTATATTGCAAATATGACTAATACTGTATGCCATAAAAATTTTATAACAATTCATTCATTAGTGCATAGGCTAGGCTACCATAAAGCAATGATATTGCTGCTTCTTCATTGTTAATGCACAAATTGTTATACCTGTAAATAATATAATATTTTTCACATTATTCTTTTATTTTTGATGTCTTATGTTAGTAATACATATAACATCTACAGTATTTTGTATCATATATGACAATATTGATGTAGGTACTGACAGATGATTTACCTCGTGAACAGACTATATAAACTTATGTTATCAGTACAGAACTGTAAGTGTATTTTCTCTTCCTTATAATTTTCCTAATAACATTTTCTTTTCTTCGGCTTACTTTATTATAAGAATATATACTGTATAACATACAATATATGAGTTAATCAACTGTTATGCTATTGGTAAGGCTTCCAGTCAACAGTAGGTGTTACTGAGCAAGGGTTCGCTACCCGGCACATATAGAAGCCAATACTATGGCACCAGCTTTTGAGAAAAGATACAGCTTTTATTTGCGAATCAACACACAGGAAGACTAGAGCCAAGGCTTAAATCTGTCTCCCCAGGGCTCAGGGTGAGATTTTAAGGGGTTTTGGCACCAGATCTTCCTGGACAACAGACCATGCACTTGTGAAAGGGTCCCAAGATCATGTTCTGGTCATGTCCCAGTCTTTTGATTCCATTGGGTGGAATAGATGAAGGGTAACAAGTGTTATTCGTAAGCTTTAGTTCCGAGTCTTGTTAAAAACAGAATGACACCAGTTTGAGCTGGTTCTGCATTTATATTGGCTATTAGTAGTTGAGTTTTGGGGGAGACGAAAGTTATACATGGATTTTCAACTGTGTGAAGGGTCAGCATCCCTAACTCCCACGCTGCTCAAGTGTCAACTGTGTATATATATGTAAATATCACATTTTATTTTTCCGTTCATTTGTTGACAAACACTTAGATCATTTCTATATCTTAGGCATTATAAATAATACTGCGATAAACATGAAAGTGTAGCTCTCTTCAATTTTATTTCCTTTGGATATATACCTGGAAGTTAGGTTGCTGAATTACATGATAGTTTTATTTTTAAGTTTTTGAGAAACTTCCAAAATGTTTCTATAATTGCTGTACCAATTTACATTGCCACCAAGAGTGCACAAGAATTCCCTTTTCACCACACCCTCTCCTACACTTGTTATCACTTGCCTTTTTGATGATTATCATCCTAACAGGTATGAGATAATGTCTCATTGTAGTTTTGACTTGCATTTCCTGATGATTAGTTATGTTGAGCACCTTTTCAGACACTTGTCAACCATTTGTATGCTTTTGTTTTTTTGTTTTGGGAGATTTTGTTGAAAATTGTATATTCAGGCCCTCCGCCCATTTTTTAAATTGGATTATTTGCCTCTTGAGGTTATTGAGTTATGTGAATTTCTTAAATATTTTGGATTAACCCCTCTCACATGTTTCCAAGTATTTTCTTTTATTCCTTAGGTTGTCTATTTACTCTGTTATTTCTTTTGCCATTCAGAAGCATTTTACTTTGAGGCAATCCCAGTTGTCTACTTCTTTTGTTTCTCATGCTTTTGCGTTATATCCAAAAAAATCATCGCACATTTCAACATCAAGAAGTTTTTCCAATGTCTTCTTCTGGTAGCTTTATACTATCAGTTCTTACACTTAAATCTTAAATTCTTTTGACTTGATTTTGTAGATGGTCAGAGATAAAGGTCCAATTTTATTTTTCTACATATGGATATAGTTTTCCCAGCACCGTTATTGAAAAGACTATCCTTTTCCCATTTTGTGTTCTTGGAACACTTATGGAAGATCAGCTGAGTATGTATGTGTGAATTTATTTCTAACTCTCTATTCTATACCATTGGTCTATATGTCTGTTTTTATGCCAGTATGATACGGTTTTGATTATTGCAGTTTTGTAATATATTTTGAAATCAGAAAGTGTGATGCCTCCAGCTTTGTTGTTTTTGCTCAAGATTGCTTAGACTATTTGAGATTTTTAAGAGTGCCATATGATTTTTAGAACTTTTTCCAATTTTTTGTAAAAATGTCTTTGGAATTTTGATAGAGATTATATTGAACCTATAGATCACTTTGAGTACTATGAACTTTTAACAGTATTAATTCTTCTAAAATATGAGCACAGGATATATTTCCATTCATTTGCATCTGCTTCAATATCTTTTATCAGTGTCTTATAGTTTTCAGGGTGCGGATCTCTGTCATCTAGATTGAACTTATTTCTAAGTACCTTATTATTTTTGATGTTATTATAATTTGGATTTTTAAAATGCCTTTTATGCATAATTTGTTTCTTTGTATATAGAAATACAACTGATTGTTATATGCTAATATTTTATCCTACGATATTACTAAATTTTTTTATTAGCTATAATAGTTTTTAGGTGGTGTCTTAAGGATTTTCTTTATAAAAGATTATGCCATCTGCAGAGATAATATTACCTCTTTCTTTTGGATTTGGATGTCTTTTATTTCTTTTTGTGGACTAATTACTTTATTACTTTCAGTAATATGTTGAATAGAAATAGTGAGAAAGAGTCCTTGTCTTACTCCTGATATTAAAGAAAAGTTTTCAACTTTTCATAACTAAGTATGATGTTAGCTATAGCTTGTATTCTATAACCTTTACTATGTTTCAGTACAATTTTTTGTAACTAAATTATTGAGAGTTTTTCTCATAAAAGAATGGCGAATATTGTCAAATGCATTTTTTAATCTATTGAGATGATCACATAAGTTTGATCCTTTATTCTGTCAATGTGGTATATTATATTTATGTTGAACTATTCTTGCATGTGTGGGGTAAACTCCATGTGACCATAGTGTATATTCCTTTTAATATACTCTTGAATTCAGTATAGTATTATTTTGTTGAGAACTTTTACATCTATATTTATCACAGATTTTGGCCTGTAATTTTCTTTTTTCTTTTTTTTTTATTAATTTTTATTATAGTGACATTGGTAAACAAAATCCAGTAAGTTTCAGGTGTACAATTTTAATACTAAGGCATATATATATATTGCATTGTGTGTTCATCACCCATATTTAGATATCTTTCTGTTCACTACATATTTGACCCCTTTTACTCCATCTACCTCCCTCCTATAATTTTCTTAAAGTGTCCATGCTTGGCTTTGGTATCAGGGTGACGCTGGCCTTATAAAATGAGTTTGGACGTATTCCTTCCATTTTAAATTTTTGGAAGAGTTTGAAAAATGTTGGTTTCGATTTCTATTTAAACGTCTGATAGAATTCACCAGTGAAGTTGTCTGTTTCTGGGATCTTATTTGTTCAGAGGTTTTTGATTATTGATTCAACCTCCTTACTCATTATTGGTATGCTTATATTTTCTATATCTTCATGACTCAGTCTTAATAGATTATATTTTTCCAGGACTTTATCCATATTTACTATGCTATTCAATTCTAGGTATATAATTTTTAGGTAATTTCTTATGATTCTTTGAGTTTCTGTAGTATAAGTTTTAATGCCTTCTTTTTTATTTATAATTTTATTTGATTCATATTTTTATTAATTAGTCTAGTTAAAAATTGTCATTTTTTTCCAAAAGAACTCTTAGTTTTACTGAGCTTTACTATTATATTTCTAGTCTCCATTTTATTTATTTCTTCTGTATTCCTCATTATTGCCCTCTTTTTACTAATTTGGGCTTAGTTTGCTCTTTTTTTGTAGTTCTTTTAAGTGTAAATTTTGATTGCTTACGTGAGATATTTATTTTTTCTTAATATAGGCATTATTACAGCAAACTTTCCCCTTACGACTGTTCTTGTTGCAATCATAAGTTTTGGTATGTCTTATTTACATATATTTGATTGTCTCGGGATGTTTTTTGATTTTTTGACCCATTGTTGGTTGCTCAGAAGTATTTATTTTCATTTTCATATATTTTAAATTTATAATTTTATATCACTGTGATCAGAAAATCTAATTAATGTAATTTTAATCTTATTAAATTTAATACTTGTTTTGTGACCTAAAACATGATATATCCTGGAGAAGGTCTCATGAACGCTTGATAAAAATGGATATTCTGCTCTTGTTGGATGACATATTTTGTATATGTTTCTTAGATCCATTTGATGTATAGCATTATACAAATTGTTGTTGTTGTTGTTCTTCTTCTTCTTCTTCTTCTTTTCTGTCTGGATGATCTAGCCAATGTTGAAAATGGGGTACTGAAGTCTGTTAGAATTATTATATCTTCATCTATTTCTCCTTTCAATTCTGTTAATATTTGCTTTATATAATTAGTTACTCCAATATTGGGTACATATACATTTACTATGTTACATGCTATTGATGATTGGCATCTTTATTACTGTTTAAGGACATTTTTTTCTCTTGTGACATATTTTGACTAAAAGCCTATTTTGTATTGTATAGCCTTAGTGACCTTTACTCTTTTTTGGTTACAATTTGCATGGGATATCTTGTTCTTTTAAAATTCAGACTATGAGTGTCTTTAAAACTATAGTGAATCTCTTGTCTTTTGGTTGAGAAATTTAATTTGGAGACTTTAATCCATTTACACTTTAATGTTGATAGATAAAAACTCACTACAAACATACCTTATTTATCGCTTTATTGTGCTTCACAGATATCATAGTTGTTTGTTTTGTTGTTGTTGTTGTTGTTGTTTTCTTTTTCATATATAAGGTTAATCACAATCCTGAGTTGAGCAAATTTATCAGCAGCATTTTTCTAATAGCATTTGCGCACTTCATGTCTCTGTGTCACATTTTGGTAATTCTCACAATATATCACACTTTATTATTATTATTATATTTGTTATGGTGATCTGTGATTAGTGATCTCTGGTGATACTATTGTAATTATTTGAGGCGGCCACAAACCACACCCATATAAGACAGCAAAATTAATAAAGACTGTATGTGTTCTGATTATTCCACTGAACTATTGTTCCTCCGTCTCCCTCTCCTCAGGTTTCTTGATTGCCTGAGATACAACAATATTGAAATTAGGGCAATTAATAACCTTAGGATGGCCTCTAAATGTTCACATGAAAAGGAAATTTGCACATCCCTCACTTTAAGTCAAAAGCTATAAAAAAAATTAAACTTAGTGAGAAAGACATGCCCAAAGCAAAGATAGGCCTAAAGCTAGGTCTCTTACACAAAGCAGCAAAGTTGTGAATGCAAAGAAAAGTTTCTTGAAGGAAATTAAAAGTGCTACTTCAGTAAACACATAAGTGGTAAGAAAGCGAAAAATATATATATATATATATATATTTTTGATATATATGTATATCAAACCAATCACAACATTCTTTAAAGCCAAAGCCTAATCCAAAGCAAGAACCTAACTCTTCAATTCTATGAAGTCTGAGAGAGGAGAGGAAGCTACAGAAGAAAAGTATGAAGCTAACAGTAGTTGGTTCATGAGGTTGAAGAAAAAAAAGTCATCTCCATAACATATAAGTGCAAGGTGAAATAGTCAAGGCTAATTAGTAGAAGCTACACCAAGTTATCAAGAAGATCCAGCTCAGATAATTAATGAAGTTAGCTACACAATACAACAGATTTGCAATGTAGGGAAAGAGCCTTATATTGGAAGGAGATGTCATCTTGGATTTTTATAGCTAGAGAGGAAATGTCAATATCTGGCTTCAAAGTTTCAAAGGACAGGCTTACTTTCTGGTTATTGGCTAATACAACTGGTGACTTTAAATCGAAGCGAATGCTCATTTACCATTCAAAAGTCATAGGGTTCTTATGAATAATGCCCGTGCTCTATAAATTGAATGACAAAACCTGGATGACAGCACTTCTGTTTATAACATGGTTTACTGAATGTTTTAAGCTCACTGTTGAAATCCAGTGCTCAGAAAAAAAGATTTCTTTCAAAATATTACTGTTCATTGGCAATGGATCTGGACATCCAAGAACTTTGATGGAGATATACAATGAAATTAATGTTATTTTCATGCCTGCTAAAACAACGTTCAATTCTGCATCTCACAGACCAAGGAGTAAATTTTACTTTAGAGTCTCATTTTTTTTAACAAATAAATTTCATTAGGTTATAGTTGCCATGAGACAGTGATTCTTCTATGGATCTGAGAAACGTCAATTGAAAAAATTCTAGAAAGTATTCACCATTCTAGATATCATTAAGAACTTTCATGATTCATGTGATGAGTTGAAAATATCAACATTAACAGGAGTCTGAATGAGTTTATTCCAACCCTCGTGAATGACATTGAGGGATTCAAGACTTCAGTGGAGGAAGTAACTGCAGATGTGGTTGAAATAGCGAAAGAAATAGATTAGAAGAGGAGCTTGGAGATGTGACTGAATTACTGCAATCTCATGAAAAAAAATTAATGGATGAGAAATTATTTTGTATGAATAAAAAAAGTGGTTTCTTGAGATGGAATCCACTTCTAGTGAACATGTTGTGAAGATTGTTGAAATGACAGCAGTGGGTTTAGAATATTACATAAATTTATTTGATAAAGCAGCAGCAGGGTTTGAGAGGACTCACTCCAATTTTGAAAGTTTTATTGTGGATAAAGTGCTATCAAACAGCATTGCAGACCACAGAGAAATCACTGAAGGGAGAGTCAATCGATGCAGCAAACTTCATTGTTGTCTTATTTTAAGAAACGTCTCAACCACTCCAACTTTTAGCAATCACCTCCCTAATCAGTCAGTAGCCATCAACATCAAGGCAAGACCCTCCACCCCCAAAACAATTACAACTCCCTGAATCCTCATATATTGGTTAATAAGTATTTTTTTTAGCAAGAAGTTATTTTTAAAAAATATACATATACATATATATATTGCTTTCTAAAGACATATTGCTATTGCACACTTTATACACTTTAGTATAGTGTAAACATAATTTTTGTATGTATGGGAAACCAAAAAATTTGCATGACTTGTCTTACTGTGATATTTACTTTAATGCAGTAATCTGGAATCAAACCACAGTATCTCTGAAGTATGTCGGTATAGCCCTTTCAGATGGCTTCTTTCACTTAGTGATATGCATTTAAAGTTCCTCCATGTTTTTCATGGTTTGATAACTCATTTCTTTTGAGCACTGAAGAATATTTCGTGGTCTGAATGTACCACTGTTTATTCACCCATTCACCTACTGAAGGAAATCTTAGGCACTTCCAGTTTTGTCAATTGTGAATAAAGCTTCTATAAAGATCCGTGTGCCGATTTCAGGTAAACATAAATTTCAACTTGCTTGGGTAAATACTAAGGAGGAAGATTGTTTGATCACGAAGAAAGAATATGTTTACTTTTGTAAGAAACCACAGGATAGTCATCCAAAGTGGTTATAAAATATTGCATTCCTATCAGCAAAGAATGAGAGTTCCTGTTACTTGGTGTCCACACCAATATTTGATATTCTCAGTGTTTTGGATTTGGGTCATTCTAATAAATGTGCAGTGGTATCTCATTGTTCTAATTTGCATTTCCCTGATAACATATAATATGGATTATCTTTTCATATGCTTATTTGACATTTCTTTTTTTTTTTTTTTTGAAAGTTTGTGGGAAAAATTTTAATTAAGTTTATTGGGGTAACATTGATTAATAAAACTATACAATTTTCAGATGTACATTATAATTTGACATCTGTATATTCTATTTTTTGTTTACCACCAAAAGGCTGGTTTCCTTCGTATAACATATATTTGATCTCCTTTACCCACTTCACCTTCCCTCTGCCCTCCTATATTTTTGACCTAGCTTAATTCTGGGTTCATCTCCCCACCTCCCTCCCACCCCTCATCCTTTGGTAACCACTAGTCTATAGTCCATGTTCATGAGTCTCTGTTTGTCCTGTTCATTTGTTGCTTTTAGGTTTATAATCCACATCTAATTGATATCACACGATTTTCAACTTTTTCTGTCTGCTTTATTTCACTTAGCATGATTATCTCGAAGTCCATTTATGTTGTTGCAAATGGCAGAATTTCATCTCTTCTAATGGCTGAGTAATAGTCCATTGTATATATGTACCACAGCTTCTTTAGCCAATCATCTATTGTAGGACACTTCAGTTGTTTCCATGTCCTGGCCACTGCGAATAATGCTGCTATGAACATCGGTGTGAAAATATCTTTTCAGATATGGGTTTTTTAAGTCTTTGGGGTAAATATCCAGTAAGGGATTGCTGGATCATATGGTAGATCAATTCTTAGTTTTCTGAGGACCCTCCATACTGTTTTCCATAGTGGCTGTACCAATTTGCAGTCTCATCAGCAATGTATGAAGATTCTTTATTCTCTGTGTCCTCTCTGGCATTTGTTATTACTTGTCCTATTGATTCTAAGGGGTGTGAGATGCTATTTCATTATGGTTTTGATTTGCACTTCCCTAATAGCTAGCAATGTTGAGCATCTTTTTATATATTTGTTGGCCATTTGTATGTCCTCTAGGGAGAAATGTCTGTTTAAGTCCTAAGCCCATTTTTTGATTGGATCACTTGCTTTTTTGTTGTTATTGAGTTGTATGAATTCTTTGCATATTTTAGATATTAGGCCCTTATCGGAGGCATTGTTTGCAAATGAAATTTCCCATTTGGATGGTTGTCTCTTTACCTTTTGACGATTTCTTTTGCTGAGCAGAAGCTTTTTAGTTTGATGTAGTCCCATTCATTCATTTTAGATTTATTTCTTTTGCTTTTGAAGTCAAATTCATAAATCCTCTTTAAGTCTAAGGTCCTTGAGTTTAGTTCCTATGTTTTCTTCTATGTATTTTATTGTTTCAGGTCTTACATTCAGGTCCTTAATCCATTTGAGTTAATTATGGTGTGTGATGATAGACAACAGTCTAGTTTTATTTTTTTGCAAGTGGCTTTCCAGTTTTCCCAGCACCATTTATTGAAGAGCCTTTTCTTTCTCCACTGTATGTTTTTGAATTTTTTGTCACAAATTATTTGCCTATATAAATGTGATTTAACTGCTGGACTCTCGATTCTGTTCAACTGGTCTGTGTGTCTATTTCTCTGCCAATACCATGCCGTTTTGATTACTGTCACTTCATAGTCTAATTTGAAGTTGGGCAAAGAGATGCCTCCAGTCACATTCTTTTTTCTCAGGATGGCTTTGGCAGTTTGGGGTCTTTTGTGCTTCCATACTAATCTGATAATTTTTTGTTCTATTTCTTTAAAAATGCCTGTCTTTTTGATGAAGATTGCATTAAATCTGTATAATGCTTTAAGTAATATGGTCATTTTAACTATGTTGAGACTTCTAATCCAAGAACATGGCATATCTTTCCATTTCTTTGTATCTTTTTTCAATTTCTTTTAATAGAGTCTTGTAGTTTTCATAATATTGATCCTTCACGTTATGTTAGATTTATTTCTAGGTATTTTTCCTTTGTTGTAATTGCAAAAGGAATTACTTTTTCCACTTCTTTTTCTGACAATTCATTATTAAAGTATAGGAACGCTATGGATTGTTTAATGTTGATTTTGTATCCAGAAACTTTACTGTATTTGCTAATTGTTTCTGCTAGTGTTCTTGTGGAGTCCATAGGTTTTTTTAAGCAACTATGTTCCTGCAATTAGTGACAGTTTAACATCTTCGCTTCCATTTTGGATGCCTTTTATATATTTCTCTTGTCTGGTTGCACTCTCTAGGACCTCCAATGTTATATTGAATAAGAATGTTGATACTGGACAGCCTTGCCTTGTTCCTGACATTAGAGGGAAGGTTTTAAGTTTTTCACCATTAAGTATAACGTTGGCTGAGGGTTTGTCCTTTGCGGCTTTATTATGTTAAGGTACTTCCCTCCATACTAGTTTTGCGAAGGGTTTAGATCATAAATGGATGCTGTAGCTTGTCTAAGGATTTTCTGCATCTATTGATATGATCATATGATTCTTATTTTTTAATTTGTTTATGTGGTGTCTCACATTAATAGATTTGCGCATGTTGAACCATCCCTGTGCCTCTGGGATGAAGCCGACTTGATCATGGTGAATAAGCTTTTTAATATGTTGCTGTATTCGGTTTGCTAGTATCTTATTTAGGATTTTTGGATCTGTGTTCATGAGAGATATTGGTTTGTAATTTTCTTTTTTGTGTGTTATCTTTACCAGGTTTCAGTATCAGGGTCATATTGGCTTCATAAAATGAGTGGGGAAGTACTGCCTCCTCTTAGATTTCTTGGAAGAGTTTGAGGAGAATAAGTATTAAATCTTCTTTGAATATTTGGTAGAATTCACTGGTGAAGCCATATGATCCTGGTCATCGTTGTCTTAATTTGCCCCTATGTATGCTGAACATTCATTACTATCTTGCAATACCAAATCTCTTATTTTTAAGCTTATAATTCCCTATTCCTCTTAAGGGTTGCACTCTTCTCTTTCTATCATTCCGCTACTCACCTTACTCTTAAATATATATATATAAAATTTTTAAATATATATATATATAATTTTTGTTTAGATGAGCTGACCCCTTTCAGTATTTCCTGCAGTGCAAGCCTCTTAGTGGAGAATTCCCTCAATTTTTGCATGTCTGTAAAAGTCTTTATTTCTCCTTCATATATAAAGGAGAGCTTAGCTGGATACATTTTTCTAAGCTGGTAGTTCCCTTCACTTAATAGTTTAAATATTTGATTCTACTCCTTTCTGGCTTGTAAGGTTTGTGCTGATAAGTTCCATTATAATCTAATGGGTTTTCCTTGATAGGTTACCGGTTACCGTCTTCTTCTCCGTGGTTGTTTTGGGAATTTTGTCTCTGTTGTTTATTTTTGATAATTTTAATACAATGTGTCTTGTTGAAGGCATTTTGGGTTGAAATAATTGGGTGTTCTGTTGACTTCTTGAATTCCAAGCTCCAGCTCATTCCTTAGCTTTGGGGAATTCTTGTCAACTATTTGTCTGAAAATGCTTTCTAATTCCTGCTCCTTTTCCTCCCCTTTGAGAATGTCCATTATTCTTATGTTTCCTCTCCTGATGGTATCAGCTAATTCTTGTGTTTCTCTTTCATTATTTTTCATTTTTTGGTTTCTCTCTTCTTCCTTCTGATTTATTTATAGATTTTTTTTTCTTCAATATCACTGGTTCTTTCTTCCATTTGGTCAACTCTATTTCTCAAGCTTTTCACTTCATTTTTCAACTCTTACAGTGTGTTCTTTATTTCCAGAAGGTCCATTCAGTTCTTTATGATGTTTCCAATCTTGCTAAAAATCTCTTTCTGCTCATCTATTTTACATTTCCTGGAAATTGTTGATATGATCTGTTTCCAGATCCCATTGAGTTTGGTACCATCCTGACCCTGTCATTTAAGTCTCTCATTTTGCCTGTAGTTTGCTTTGAGATTTTTCTTTCTTCCGAGATGCCTTAACAATCTTGTTGTTCATGGCATTTAATGGACTATTTCTCTGCCTAGGCATTAAAGGAAGTGTATTCTGTTTTTTCGTTTTGTTTTGTTTTTGTTTTTTGTTTTTTGTTTTTCCAGAAAGAAGATTTATTATATAATGGTCTCTAGCCTGTTTCAAAGAAGGTGTTTTTCTTTTGTTTCCTGTAGGTGACGTCTAAGCCTCTTGGATCTCTGCTTTATATAAAATCTTAGTAATGTCTTTTTTTTTTTTTAATAAATGTTTAATCATGCTCGCTACCCTCAATCTCAGTTCCTGTCAGTGTTAATGCCAGTTTTGGTAGCATTTACTCCGATTCCCCTAGGGCTCTGTGGTGTTTTGTCTCAGAGTGTATGGGGGGAAACACTCTCTGGTTTGGAGTTGGAGTTATGGCTCAGCCTTTGTTTTGCAACAGCAGCTGGTAAAAAATCAAGTGTTTTTTTTTTTTTTACCATCCCATTTCTCTGCTTTCTGCCATGATGACTGGGCACTGCTGCTGCCCGGGTGGAGCTCACAGTAATCCCAGGCAGGTCTCTTCGGAGAAGTCCCCGCACCTTCTCCTCTTCTCCTCCTCCTACAGGGTGCTCTGGAGGCTGCAAGAGGCAGCTTCTTTGTTTTATCCCAGTCCACTGCCCAACACCCATGGTTCTGATCTGTGGTAGCTCTTATGCCCAGATCCACTCTCATACATGCTGATGTGCAGTGTGGGGTTTTTTGTTGAGTTTTAGATGTTCAATTTATTGTTTTTTCAAGGCGAGAGATCCGGGGATGTCTCTCATTCCCTATATTTCTGATGTCACTTCACGTTATCTTTTCTTGAAAGCCGAACATCATGTACTGAGTGTAAGGAATTGCTATAAATAGGCCTTTAATAATACAGTGGTGAGGTGTCTGTGTGGAAAGGGAAGCTTTCTATAGTCTTATAATTAAGTCTCAATCCTTTAATGAGCTTATGCCTCTGGATTGTAAACTTCAAAACAGTTTTCCAGTATTTTCTCCTCCTGACTTAAGTAGGATAGCATTGCTACAGCCAGCTAGAGTTAGTTATTTTTCTTCCTCAAGTCAGTTAGCCTCTAATAACACTCATCAAGTTAGGCTCTGGTTTAAGTAGTTTTTCCTGAGATTATGCCTTGTTAAAAAGAAACTAGTGTTATGGTACATTTCAAATTGTTATTTTTTTCCTCCACCTGACAGAAGCCTATGTGGATTTTCTCAGATATTTTATTATGGAAATCTGATTGAGCTCTTGGAGGTAAATCTCACAATATTGTGAGGGCCCCCATATGACTGGTTTCTCCAAGAGTTCTCAACTTTCAGACTTATCCATACTGAGCCTCCAGAAATTTTCCAATTACATTTCAGATTTTCCTACCCTGGAATTGCTTCCCATGACATTTCATCTCATGAGTCTTTGCTCTGGGAAGCTGCAACTCTCCATATCCACCTGTTTTTCTCTTTAATCTTGGGGGCAGCAGTCTGTCCTGTGTCCTCCTTTTTCTTAATAATCCAAGAAGGTTTGTTAATTTTTCAGTCTGTTTAGCTTTTTACTTGTTATTAAGATGGAGTGGTGACTTCTAAGCTCCTTATATTTATCTGGAATTCTCCACTTTTTAATTTTGAACTTCATTTTAGCCATGACTTTCATTCCAATATATCCCAAACAACCTTGATAATACCATAGATGTTTCCATGGAAAACTTGCAAATATGGAATACAATTTGAATAATTAATAATAACCATCTTTAATACAATATTGACAGTTCTATTTACCTTAATCATTATTTCCAAAGTTTTTAATTTATGATAGGTTTCTTTTTGTAATACTGAAAATTATTTTTCCTAGTGAAATCTCTATTTCTTTATATAGCATCCATAAGAAATATAGATCATAAATCATAGATATTGATGAGTATTCTGAATTATAAATCATAAATTATAGAGATTGATGAGTATCCTGAATTATATCTTGAGCCTGGGAATTGTCTGCATTGATTTATTAAGTTTGGATACAGTAATGAGATCAGGTCTCAAAAAAAAATACACACATGTACATGCATGCACAGACACCATTTTCTCTCTTTCCATGCTTAATTTTCATTTAGTGTCCAGAGTTGTAATAAATATTATTTTTCAAAAAAAAGGTAATTTTTATTTTTATTTAAATTGTATAATCCAACAATATCGACTGAGTATTTTACTTAATCAATTATTTAGATCTAGTCATTGATGAACATTAAAAAAATGAATTAATCAAGTTAAATCATAAAATCTCAATATTGGGTCACTTTCTAATGGAAAAGTAAAACTTAATTCTTTATATTTGCTCAATTTGACTCATCTCATATTAATAAATGATAACCAATATTTAATGAGTGTTGATTATATCAGCCATAGTGTCATGTCACTTTGAGTAGAGCACCACATTAATATTTTCAACAACTCCGTGAGGTGTTATTATTTCTTTAGATAACTAAACTAAGATTCAAAGAGATTAAATAATTTTTAAAGCTTCAAAGTCATATAACTGATTCATGGGAAAACTAAGAATTAAAGGCCGATCTTCCTGATGACAAAGACCAGGGTTTCAATAATTATACTACTTAAATGAGCACATAAACTTTAGAGAGACATTCCTAAGTATAGGTTAATTTTATACTACACCTTACTTTAGTACTAGACACATAATTAAAAAGAAAACATTTTATTGTCGTATATAATATATTCATATTAATATTAAATTTAGGAATTTTAATATGTTCTCAAACTTTCTTTAGGTAGCAATTAAAATGTTAATCAGTAATTCTAGAGGAGAGGGGGAAGATGGCAGACTAGATAAAAGCAGGGTCCGTCTCCTCCCAGGACCGCATTGAAATTACAACCAAATTATAAAATAATCAATGTGGAGAATTGCCTTAAGTCCAGCTGATCATAACACCTACATATGATAATATAAAGGAGACACATAGAAGCCAGTAGGAGGGGCAAAGTCCCGAATCAGACTGGACCCACAGCTGCGGGTGGTGAAAGATCACAGGGAGGGAAAGCGAGGCTGCAGAGGCTCTCTTGAAGGAAAGGGAGGTTCTGGTCACATGTAGGAGCTCCCAGCCCAGGGTTCCAGCCCAGGGAAGAGGAGATTCCAATAACTCTGACTGTAGAAACTAGAGGGGATTCTGGCCATCTGGGTGAGATGGAAGGGGACTGAGCCCCTAGACATCTCTTTGAAGGACCCGCCCAAAGGTTTTCTGACCTGCGGACACTCACCCAGGACATCGGCATTGGGTCTGAGGCTCACGCGGGATTTATTCTGAAAGTCTCCATTATCTGGAGTCAGAAAGAGGGCTGGAAAGGCAGCCACCATTGTGCCTTAGTCTGGCCCCCTACAGACCATGCCAGCTTGATTGTGCAGACCCCACCCACAGAGCCATTAGGAGAAGCTGGTCTGAGGGGATTGGCTCATCCCACCTAACCTGCAGACTGCCGGGGAGAGTTGTGTATGGTTGGCTGCTAAGCCCTAAACTGAGTGATTCAGAGTGAAATATTCACAGCGGGGCAGCCATTGTTGTGAGCATTTCAAAACAGGCCAAAGTCGTGAGCCCCATTTCAGAGATAAAGTCAGGCAGATTGCTGCTGCCAACATGAATTTGGGCAGATATTGGGGACCTGTGGGCCAGTCCCAGACAGCTAC
>NW_024342257.1:9396246-9437425 GCF_902729225.1 Pteropus medius
CAGGCAGATTGCTGCTGCCAACATGAATTTGGGCAGATATTGGGGACCTGTGGGCCAGTCCCAGACAGCTACTAGTTTTGCTGTGATCTGAGTCATCTGCGGGAACTTACAACAGTTACCAAATTTCCAGCAAAACTGAGGCTGTTTTGATCTGACAGCCACAGTCTCTCTGAGACCCCGCCCCACCCAACCTGCAGACTGCCCGGGGCAAGTATTATTGGCTTGCTGCCAAACTCAGCTCCCAGTGATTCAGGACCAAGTGTTCGCAGCTGGGCGGCCATCGTTGTGAGTGGCTTTTCTAATTGCAGCAAAAGCGTCCAGCCCTGTAAGCTGCATTTCCATTCGCAGTGGGCAACCAGTGCTATGAGCCTCACTTCAACAGAAAACATGGCAGAGTGAGAGACATCCCCAGATCTCTCCCCTTGAAACAACAATAAGCTGAACATCTAAAACTCAACAAAAAACACCCAAACTGCACACTAGCACATCTGAGCATGGGATCTGCATGTAAGAGCTACCACAGGTACATTAAGGTATTATATAAAGCAGGAATCCAAGAGGTTTAGACACCACCTACTGGAAAACA
This sequence comes from Pteropus medius, assembly GCF_902729225.1. NCBI lineage: Eukaryota > Metazoa > Chordata > Mammalia > Chiroptera > Pteropodidae > Pteropus > Pteropus medius. Next base: position 9,396,833 of record NW_024342257.1, read on the forward strand.
AAAGAAAAGTGCCTTCTTTGCAACAGATTGCAGACAGATCTTTATATAATAAACCTTCTTTCTGGAAAACAGCATAATACACTTCCATTAATGTCCAGGAGAAGAAAGTCCATAAACACCATGAACAAGCAAGGTGACGAGGCATCTCAGAAAGGAAGAAAAATCTCCAGAAAATAAGCTTACAGACATAGAAATATGCGACTTAAATGACAGAGAATTTAGGATGGTACTTCTGAAACAACTCAATGAGATTGAAAACAAATCATATCAACAATTTCAGGAATTGAAAAAAACACCTAGATGAGCAGAGCAAGAAGATCGAAACCCTCAAAAAGAGCCAAATAGAACTTCTGGTGATGAACACACTGCAAGAGTTGAAAAGTGAAATAGCAAGCTTGAGAAATAGAGTTGACCAAATGGAGGAAAGGATCAGTGATATCAAAGACAGAAATCTAGAAATGCATCAGAAAGAAGAAGAAAACCAAAGAATGAAAAATAATGAAAGAGAAATACAAGAACTAGCCGATACCATCAGGAGAGAAAATATAAGAATAATAAGAGTTATCAAAAGCGAGGAAAAGGAGGAGGGATTAATCAGCAATTCTAAAAGTTTCTGACTTAATCTGATAAAAGAAGCAAACACACTCAAAATAAATTACTATTTTTTTCACTTTTAATTAACAATTTCCTTATTATTAACATTTGATTTTGAAAAGAGCTAAAATATTTTTTTCTGAAAAAAATGATAATTAAAATTTCTGCCAAAAAAGTTTTTCTAAAGAACAGATTCTGTTAAATTTCTTTCTTTTTTTCTCATCTGGCTATTATTCTACCATTGCTGCCTTCTATACATCTTTGTTCTTTTCTGTCCTTCTTTTTTGTCTTTACATCCTATCAATAATGTTTAAATGGATTTTATGATGTCAAAATAGCATTATATTTATAATCAAATTCTATGACTAGAAATAAATATATGCCAGGGGTATTTAGTTTTGCTTCAGAATATCCCTTAATAACATTATTATAAACATATCATTAGTATTCTATCGATGTGTTAATATGACTAAATCATTACCTTTAGGATCAAATAATAATGCTGCTTACTATATAGATACTTTATACGCTATATGAAGCATAGCATTTCTTACATCAAGACAGTGAACAGATTTATTCATGAATAAATGAGGTTGAAAAAATATACCTTGAGTTAAGGACTATAGCTCTTTAAAGGGCTATAGATCTAATAACATCTTTAAGAAAATGTTCTTAAAATCACTTCTTTATATATCCCTAAGCATCTCAGAGCTGATTTAATAGGCCTAGATTGCTATATTCTATTTATCTTTACCTATCATTAAATCTCTGTTGTTGAGCTCTTCGTTTTCTTTTTTTTTTTTTTTTTTTTGCTTACCATCTGTTTCAAAGCTGCAAGCATCCTAATGAAGGCAAAAGCCAGCCAGTGGCTTATTCGTAGAGCTACTAGAAAAAGCATTTAATTGTGTAACAATGCTACTTATCTGTTTGCCCAATAGTGCTGTTCTGAAGCAAAACTAATTCTTGATTTTAAACCTCTTGAATATATGTGATTTCTCAGTACACTACAAAACAATACTTGATCCCAAAACAAAAGACATCAGCATTCATTAGTTGGTTGGCATCTTTTATAAAATATGGAATTCATTTTTCCAAAAACCTTGTCTGTTTGAAAGAATCCTAAAGTCTTCTCTTAACCTAACTTGATGGGATATTTAAAAAAAAAAAAAAAAGATATTTTATTTGAGTGCTATTTTCTGGTGTTGATGAATTTGATGAGTCTACTTAATTATATCTTGAGTCTGGGAGCCTGCTGCTTTGATTGTTTAATTTATTTATGGTAATGAGATCAGGTTTCACTAAAAAATACACACGCATACACACACACAAATATACACACACAAGAAAAAAAGATTTAATGATAGGTGTAGATAAAATTAATAGAATATGGTCTAAATAGTATACAAAAAGGCACCCGCCCTTGTGATTGATTCTTTGTTTTTGCAATGGTCTGTATCTTCTCAGAAGCCAGTTCCACATATCAGAGAATTTACTATTAATAACTAACATACATACATTTAGAAATCTCAGAAAACTTTTATCTGATTATTTTCAAACAGGCTAAAAGAAAAGAAGTCCTGCATATCTCCACTTGTGGGAAATATTGGAATTGTTAGATGCATTGTGAGCTACAAATAAAGCAAATCTAACTTGCTTATGAAACACTTTTCAACATAAATGATCCATTATTGTGGTTACATTTAGAGTATTATATTTTTAGTTCAATCTAAATCTAAATGTGATTTGTCAGAAATAACATTTACTCATGGAAATAACACATTATATATGCAATCCAATAGTACATATTCTATTAATTCTGACATTAATGAGAAATAGACTGCGAGAAACTTGTTTATCTTATTACAATACAAGCTCTGGGTCAGACTGCCTTAAATTGATTCCTGGATCTTCTACTTTCTAACTTTGAGACCGAGGGCAAATTACTTAACCTCTTAGTGACTCAATTTTCTCTTGTATAAAATGGGAATAATAATATTAAACTAATTTATGAAGCTGTTTTGAGGAATAAAAATAGTTCTATGTATAAACACTGGAACAGTGCCTTGTATATAGTAGGTGGTACATGTGTTTGCAATTATTAGTTATACAAAGAGAGTGATAAATAATAAGATTACTTAATCTGTCCTGTGGCATCAGGCTACAGTGCCTGAAACACATAACTTTTTGCTAAATAAAAAATAATATTAGAAAATGACAAATAAACAAAATGTCATCATAGAAATAAGAAGCCAGGTTTGCAAGACAGAAGATAAATAAGTTTTAATGGTAATGGTAAGGAAAAGGTACTGATCATAGCATGGAAGACTAGATTGATAGAATAAACCCAACTATAAGATCACTATGGAATTAGTTTGGTAAATATATGATGATTCTGTGTCCAGTTAGTTCATAACCAATCAAACTGGAAAAGACAAATAGTAACCTTGTTCTAAAACCATTTTATCTACAGGATGTGATAAGCCAAATATTTATTATATAAACAATTTAAATAGAATTCTTCAGTCAAATCTTTGCTCATGAGCTTGTAGACTGAGTTTACTTTCCTTAATTGAAGGGCATTTTGTACCTTGAGAAATTGCTTTCCTACAGCTCAACATGCCAAGCAAATATGAATTGCTGGCTTTTGTCTTTAAATTGCTTGATTAAAAAAGTCACCATTTGTCAGTTTTACATTGCCTAAATATGTTTAAGACATTCCTGTAGATTCCAAATTATCTATGCTGGAAATAATATATTAAATTCAATAGTTTCTCTATCCCCCCCTCAAAAAAGTGAGGGGGCAATTTAGTTGAATGATGAACATATTAGGGCAAAGCAGAAATGTATGCAAGACAACAACAGGCATATATATGCACATTATATGACAATAAGACAAAATTTAGTTTCATAAATTTATTTTTATCTTACCTGTAAGTGCATAAAGAGAATTATTTATTAAATACCTTTACTTTAAATGAGATTTACTGTGTTGAAAACACAAACAGTACATAATGTGTAACGTCTGCTTACTAGAATTATCAGTTTTTGTTTTCTCAGAAATATTTTTTTCAGGCCTATCATCGAGAAAACCTACTCTCTGATATCAAAAAAAGTTCATATAAGCATCAACTTAGGTATATGTAATCTACATTGATATAAGATGACTTTTCTACAAAATAGTTAGCAAACCAAAGCTGTAAGTTTTGGTCATCTTTGCGATGTACACATTACCAAAACCTGTTGCAAGGCCTATCTAGTGATCGATGGGCACAGTGATCTGCAAATGAAGATATGGGTGGTGTAGTGGGGGACTATATGCAAGTAATACTGTACCCCTGTCATGCTTGGTGTGGAATTTATAGTTTTGGCAATTATGTCCTGTTGGAAAATAGATGATCTTTAATCTTTTCTATATTGAATTCTCCCATCTTCTTGAATGTAAGTGGGAGATGAACATTCAAGGCTTCAGGAAAGAAATGTAAATCACACAAGGATAATGATGTATATATGCATCGATTATGATTTTTCAATTACCCCTCTCGGCAGGAACAAAAAGCCATCAAGTTGGCTGTGTTTTAATCCAAAAATTAGTCTTTTTGTAAATGTTGCTTATTTTCATTAAAGCTTTAAACTGTTGGCTTTGCTACTAAGTAAAAAAATATATATACCGTAGTACATAGAAAGGTCTTATTTTGTTGCGGTCACAGTAAAGGCAGTCTAAATCATACCAGAATACATCATTTTAAATTGTTTTGTTCAACATTTTCCTTTCAAAGATTCTATTTACTATTTTTTTGTCATTTAAAATACTGGCATTAATTTTTTGTCTGATATAGTTGGCATAGATCCCTTTCTTCTTATTTATTTCCATTAAGTGGAAATATTAATCCTGGACATCATGTAAGAGGCAACCAAAGAAAAACTCTTAAAGGTGATGCTATGGACCAAATCATATCCCATAAAAATCTGTATGTTGAAGCCCTAATCTCCCATGTAACTATATTTATAAATAAGACCTCTAAAGAGGTAATTAAAGTTAAATAAAGTTAATGTTAAACGGAGTCTTAATCTGACAGGACTAGTATCCTTACATGAAGAGGAAGACACCAGTTATTCCTCTCTTTCCCCACTGGCACAGAGAAAAGGGCCATATGAGGACATAGAAAGGAGGCAGCCACTTACAAGCTAGAAAAAGAGATCTCACCAGAAATCAACCTGTTGGCACCTTGATCTTGGACTTTCAGCCTCCAGAACTGTGAGAAAATTAATCTGTATTGTTTAAGCCACCCAGTCATTTTATTAAGGCAGCCCAAGGAGACTAATGGAAGTTATAAGAGAAAGCTAAAATAGTTATAGACATCAAGACTAAAAGAACAACACAATGACAAGGTGTCTTATGACCTCCATCCAACAGAAAGTGATCCAGACCTAGATTTTCCCAATCTTCAATTTAGCATGTAAAAGAAAATCACGTAGGTTTATTCCTTTCCCAAATAGAATGAGAACTTCCAACAGCACCAAGTAAGCCTGACAATACCAGGTGAGACTACAACCACCACAAGTGAAGTAGATCAATCCATGAAGAGCATCACTGACAATAAGTGGACAGGGGAAGTATTCTCCTTCTGAGACTTCTTTCCCCAACAAGCAACACCAGCACAGCCAGGCAATGCTGGGAATTCTACCACAAGTGCCCTTCCATGATAAACCTCTTAGTTCTCAAGGGCTTGAGAATTTTCTCCCATCCAAAAATATGATGAAGAAAAGAGGAATCTTAGAGCAGAAAGAGACTGGCTGGTAAGTGTTCTCCTTCTTGTGACTTGAAAATCCTCTTCTTCACTTAGAGACACCAGGAGGCCAAGAGGAACCAACAAGAAGGATCACACCACAAGAGAGGCCCAACTCAGGAAATGCTCATAAAGAAATGCTATTTCTTTCTTTCCAATCTCTATGCATTTAAACTTTTATCATTGACTATAATGTTAGCTGTGGGCTTATGATATATGAACTTTATTAAGTCAAAAAGCATTTCTTCTATGTGCAATTTGTTGACAATTTTTATCATGAAAACAGGTTGAATTTTGTCAAATACTTTTTCTGCTTCTATCAAAATAATCATGATATTTATCCACATTTTGTTAATATGATATATTATATTTATTTATTTGCATATGTTGAGCCATCCTTTCATTCTGGTCTAGCATACTGGCACTCAGAGCAGTAGTAGAGCCAGGGTCCTGAGATAAGGCAGATGTGTAACTACCACAGTGCATATCTCCTGGGGCACAGGTCAGCTTGCTGTGGCTGTGGCACTGGTGTGGGCATATGTAGATTTCCTGTGGAACCAAGACCTGGGTCTCAGGGACTTGTCGTAGTGACTACATGTGGTGAAAGGTGATACACAGTAGCAGCACAGGCATTGGGATGACAAGGTGAAGTAGCGGCTTAGGCCCAAGGGGTAAGTTTCAGTAGCATTACAGCCTAGGGATGATGTGTCAAAGTCCCAAATCTGGCCCCATGGGGACATCACAGGACAGCAAAAGCATGACCCCAGTGGTGGTCCATTAAAGCTACATGTCAGGATCTGGGGAACTGGGCTCAAATCAGTGGCAGTGCTCCAGGTCAATGACAGTTCAGAGCCATGACTTGACACCAGGGGTGGAGCTCAGAGCAGTGTCAGTGCTCTTGGACAATGATGGTTCAGAGTCACAACTTGAAATGGAGGGTGGGGCTCAAGGCAGTAACAGTATGGCCCCAGTAATGGTGCTCAGAGGGGGTGGAGCTCAGGGCACTGGAGACTTCCCAGCAATGGTAGGACAAAGCTGTGATCTGAGGCCAGGGGTGTGGTATAGAACAGTGGCAGCTCTAGTCCCATATATAGTGTGGTACTATTTCAGAGAGTGGGACAAATCAGCATCTGTGGCTCCTAAACGCAAGTCTCTCCACAGTAACAACTCAGAGCCCAAGTTGTAAATGCAATGGTGGGGCCTTAAGAGCAACTCTGTGAGCTGTGATCAGTGTTGGTGAAGACTGGTAGACCTCCATAGTGAAGGCTGCAATCAGCCATAGTGGTGAGGCTTGACAGGGTTCTCTTGTTGTCCTTTACTTCATGGGTGAAATTCCTATGAGGGGATCCCACCTGATACCAAGCTGTTCTTGACCGAGGGATGGGGTGATGCAGGTTATATGCTTCCTGTACTTTTCTATGCAGCCAGCCTCAACGCTTTTTTTTTTTATTCTCAACCCTTGAACTCCACAGGGTTTTTGCTTCTGCTTCTTTGTAGTCTAGAGGTTTCCATGAGCTATTTTCTTCAGTTTGTAGTTGTTTGCTGTGTATGTGTGTATGTGTGTGCGTGTGTGTGAGAGAGAGAGAGAACGATGAGTGTTGGGACCTCCTAGCCCTACATCTCATTTCTAAAGTTATAGTCATTTCCTTCTCAATTTGTAAAAGTTCTCTCTATATTAGGGATATCAAATTTTGTCCATGATACAAAAATTATAATTTGTTCAAGTTTGACATTTACATTAATGACTATGTGTGTGTGTGTATAATTTTAAAGTAACAATTTATTAAAAATAAGCAGAAAAGGAGTAAATAATAAATATTAACAAAAATAAATAAAATTTAAAAATGGAAAATAAACAGAGAAAAATCAGTGAGGACTTCTGATTTCCACAATAAGGTACTTAGAAGTAACCACTCCATTCTAACAAGTATAAAGCTACATAGACTTAAAATCAATAACTCTTCTTGTTGGATTAATAAGAGTGGAAGTGACATAGCACATACTGCTTCCCACAAAATTGGAGAGACAGACAGGAGAATATAAGGAGTTGTGACTTAACAGAGCAGAGACACAAATGGAAACTGCCAAGGGAAATAATGTCAAGATAGGAAAACCTGAACTGTAATTGACAAATTTCTGGAGGCTCAGTGTGGAGAAATCTGAAAGATAAAAATTCCAGGGAGTCCATCATACAGGGACTCCACAATATTTTGAATTTTACTTTCAGGAGCTCAGCTAGGTTCCCATAGTAAATATTGGAGAAAAATCCTCTTATGAGATGAAAAGGAAAATAATTTTGAAATATGCCAGAGCACTCTGTGGGATACAGCAAGAGCAATGCAAAGAGGGAAATTTATAGAATGTAATGCATATATTATAGAAAAAAAAGAAAGCTCTAAAATCAATAACAAGTTGCCACCTTAGGAAACTAGGAAAAAAAGAACAAATAAATCCAAAGTAAGCAGAAAAATAAATAAATAAATAAAACAATTAGAGCAGAAATCAATAATAATGAAAATAGGAAATCGATAAAGATCAGTAAAATCAAAAATTGTTCTTTTAAAAAAATCAATAAAATTAATAGGCCTCTAGGTAGGCTAACTAGGAAAAAAGAGACGACACAAATTACTAATATCAGAAATAATAGAGAAAACATTACTATAGCGCATATATATATTAAAAGGATAATAAAGGAATATTATGAATATCTTTATGCCCACAAAATTTATAACCACAGTGAAATGGTCCAATTCCTTGGAAGACACAATTTGCCAAATATAATTTTAATAAAATTATATGATTATATCAGTCGATGCAATTGAAAAAAAAAACAACATCCATTCATGATAAAAACTCTCAACTTAACAAAGAATATCTACGAAAATAAAACCATACAGAAAACAACATACTTAATGATGAGAAACTTGAAGCATTCCCAGTAAGATCAGGAAAAAGGTAAGAATGTCCTTTCTCACTGTTCCTTTTCAACACTCTACTGGAAGTACTAGCTAGTGCAAAAATAAAAGAAAAGGTATACAACTGGAAACGAAGACATGATCATCTATGTCAAAAATCAGAAAGAATTCACAATTAAGAAAATATAGCAAGGTTGCTGGATACAAGGTTAATATACAAAAGCAATTATTTCTCTATGGGCCAGCAGTATACAAGTGAATTTTAACATTAAAAACACAATATATTGCAGTTCCAGTAAAGATGGCAGGGTATTGAATATGTGAAAGCTCTATAACTATTTATAACCATTTGGTTTGGCATGTGATCAGAGATTTTGATATTTATGAATGTGGGGATTGGACTGAGGATGGCTGATCATGAGAGATAAAAAGTTTTTGGCTCTCAATTTCAACCTATTATTTATTGAGAACCTATTATTTTACCCTGAGAGAAACAATCTTTACCAACTAATGCTAAAATTACCCCAAATAACATTGACTTTCATATTCTTTCTGATCTGCTTACGTTTTAACCATTCTCACTACAAGTTTCATTATAATAAATGGAGAATAACACTGTAATTATTCTGCACTATTTCATAATTAATGTTTACATCTAATTAGTGACTTTATTAAACAATAACAAAAAACCATAATACCAATTACATTACCATCCAAAAAATAAAATACTTAAGTATAAATCTACCAAAATAGTTATAAGATCTCTATTTTAAAAATCTATAAAATTTTGATGAATGAAATTAAAGAACTAACGAATGTAGAAATATTTTATTTTCATAGACAAAAAGACTCAATACTGTCAACATGTCAGTTCTTCCATACTTGATCTATATTATTTAATGCAATCTCAAACAAAATCCCAGAAATTTGTTTTTATTAATACTGACAAACTGACTCTAAAGTTTATATTGGAGATGCAAAAGACCCAGAATAGCCAACCCAATATTAACGTATAAAAACAAAGTTGGAGGCCTAACAATCACTGACTTCAAGTCTTAATTATAAAGCTACGATAATCAAAACAGTGTGACATTAGTTAAAGAATAGACAAATAAATGAGTGGAATAGAAAAGAGAACCCAGAAATAGACCCACACAAATAGAGTCAACTGAATTTTGACCAAGAATTAAAGGCAGTACAATGGAGTAATGATGATAATGGTTCTGTGTCAACTGGACATCTACTTGAAAAAAAAAAAATCTCAACGCAGACCTTACACTCTTTACAATTATTACCTCAAAGTAGATGACAGACCTAAATGTAAAATTTGAAATTATATAACTCCTAGAAGATAACCGGAGAAAAACAAATGATCTGAGACAGACAATGATTTCTTAGAAACAACACCAAAGGCACAATCCATGAAAAAAATTTATTGATAAGCTGGACTTAATTAAAAACTTCTGTTTTGCAAAAGACAATGCCAGGAGAATGAAAAGACAATCCACAAAGTGGGAGAAAATATTTTCAAAAGACATAAAAAATATAGGGAAAAAAGTCTTAAAATTTAATTGCAAAACAAAACAAAACAAAACAAAACAAAAAAACAACCTGTTTAAAAAAATGGGTCAAAAACTTTAATAGACACCTCAACAAAGAAGATTTACAGATGGAAAATAAGGATATAAAAAGATGTTCCATATCATATGTAATTGGGGAAATAAATATTAAAACAATGTTAAGATACCACTACGCACCTATTACAATAATCAAAATTCAAACCACTGACAACATCAAATACTGGTTAGAATGTGGAGCGATGTAAACTCTGATTCACTGCTGATGGAAATATGAAATGGTACAGTGACTTTGGAAGACAGTTTGGAGGATTTTTACAAAGTTAAACATACTCTTCCTATGTGATCCAGCAGTTGCACTCCTTGGTATTTATCCAAAAAATGTTGAAAACTTAAGTCTACACAAAAACCTGCACAAAGATGTTTATAGCAGTTTTATTCACTATTGCCAAAACTTGGGAGCAACCAATATGTCCTTCGGTTGGTGAATCAATAAACTGGTATATCTTGACAATAGAATATTATTTGGTTATAAGTAGAAATGAGCTGTTAAGCCATGAAATGACATGGAGTAATCTTAAATGCATATTAACAAGTGAGAGAAGCCAATCTGAAAGAGCTATATACTGTATGATTCCAACTATATAACATTGTGGAGAAAATAAAACTATGAAGCTAGTAAAAAGACCAATGTTTGTCAGGGGTTTGTTGAATAAGGGATGAAAAGGCAGAGTACAGAGGAGGTCAGTAAAAAACATGGTGGACATATGTCATTATACATTTGTCCAAATCTATAGAATGTACAGCACCAAGAATAAACTCTAATGTAAACTGTGGACTTTGGGCGATTATGAGATGTCTATGTTCATCAGTTATAACTGTATCACTCTGTTGGAGAATGTTGATAATAGGAGACACTCTGCATTTGTGGAGATAGAGGTATATGTATATGGCAAAACTCTGTGCCTTCCCCTCAATTTTTGGTGAACCTAAAACTGCTCTAAAAATAAAGTATAAATTAAAAATTATGTATTAATACAAACAGAATACTGAAAATTATATTATATTGTTATTCAAAACATCATAGAATTACATGGCATACTAGCACTCATATATTAAATAAAATAACCTTTAAAGTCTTTTTTTAAAAATAAACAAAACCAAAAGTTAGTTCTTTGAGCAGATCAACATTGTTGGCAATTCTTTGGCTAGACTTACCAAGGACAAAAAGAAAGATGACTTAAATTAACAAAGTCAGGAATAAAAGAGAGATCATTAACATTGATCTTACAGGACCAGATGGCTTCACTGATTAATTCTACCAAACATTTAAAAAATAAACACTAAATAGCATTTATGTGAAAATAGACAAGGAGAAAATTAATTTTATTTCATTAATAAGGCCTAATAACCAAAATTAGACAAAACCATAATTGAAAAAAAAAAACCACAATATACCTTATGAATATAAGTGTAAAAATCCTCAACAAAATATTACCAAAGAGAATCCAACAGGATATAAAGGAAACTTTATACACTATGACCAAATGAGATTTAAATCAGTTTAGGTGTAAGGTTTCATTATAATAAAAAACAAAAAACACATGATCATTCCAATAAATTAAAAAAAAAATGTATTTATGATTAAAAATTCTTGGCAAACTGAATAGAAGTTAATTTTGTCAACCTAATAAAGGACATCTATGAAAAACCCAAAGCTAACATCATACTTAAGTTGAAAGAATAAAGGCTTTCTCCCTAAAAATCAAAAACACAAGAATGATTTTTCTTACAACTTCTGCTCAACGCTATTCAGGAGATTATAGACAATTAGGCAAGAAATTAATAAAAGCCATTTGAATTGGAAATAAAGAAATAAAACTATATTTGCAGATGAGATGTTCTTGTTTATAGAATATTTTAAGGAATCAAATAAAAAAACTGTTAGAACTAATAATTGCATTCAGCAAAGTTGCAGGGTGCAAGATCAATATATAAAACTTAATTATATTTTTATACACTAGCAATGGACAATCCAAAATTGTAATTAGGAAAACAATTCCACTTACAACAGCATAAAAATCTTAGAAATTAATTAAAAAAAAAAACAAATGCAAGACTTCTACATTTAAAAGTACGAAATAGTGTTTAAATTAATTAAAGAAAATCTACATAAATGGAAAGACTTTTTTTATAAGTTGGAAGACATAATATTGTTAAGGTAGCAATAGATTTTAAATAAATCTAAAGAATCAACACAATCCCTATCAAAATCTCAGCTTTTTTTTTTTTTTTTAATTGAGATAATAATACCAAAATTTATATAGAAATGCAATGGGTCCAGAATAGCAAAATAATTGTGAAAAAGAAAAACGACTTGGAGGATTTGCATTTTCTGATATCAAAACTTACTACAAAGCTATGGCAGTCACAAAACATGGTACTGGCATAAAGGTAGATATATAGGTCAGTGAAAAAGAATGGAGAATCCAGAAAAAAATTTTTCTATTTTCAGCCAATTGATCTTTGACAAAGTTTCCAAGGTAATTCATCGAGAAACGGACCTAATCAAAAATGCACAAGAGATTTGAATAGACACTTCACCAAGGCAGATGTACAAATGGCCAATAAGTATATTAAAATTTGTCTATATCATTAGTCATGAAGGAAATGCAAACTATAACCAAAGCGAATGCTACTTTATACCCATTAAAATAACTATATTAAATAAGACAGACAATAGTACATCTTGGCAAGAATACAGAGAAAGAGAAATCTCATATATTGAGGCTGTATGTGACACAGCCACTTCAAAAAGTATTTTGAATTTCTTAAGTTTAGCATAAAATGACCATACTACTCAGCAATTCTTTTCCTAGGCATCTACTCAAGAGAAATTAAAACATATATCCACAGAGACTCACGCTTGAATGTTTACAGTAGCATTATTCATAACATCTGCAAACTGGAAACAACCTAGATACCCATTAATCATTGAGCAGATAGCCAAACGTGGAATATTCATACAATTGAATATTGTTCAGCATTAAAAAGGAACAAAATATTGACACATGCTATATCATCAAAAAACTTCAAAAACATTGTGCTACATGAAAGTAGCCAGATTCAAGAAACCACATATTGTATGATTCCATTTTATATGAAATGTTAAGAAAAAAACAAATTTACAGAAACAAAATAAATTAGTGGTTGCCTGCATTTGGAGTCGGAATAGAAATTAATTGTAAATGGGTAGAAGAAATTTTGTTGGGTGGATAAAAAAATTCTAAAACAGATTTATGGTGATAGTTTTATAACTCAGTAAAGCTGTTAAAATATCCAAATGCATATCTGAAATGGGTTATTTTATTATATGTAAAATATGGTACAACTGAGCTGTTAAAAATAAGACAACTCCCACAAGATTGTACATTTATCCAACTTTATTTTAGATATTTGAAGCTATATTACTTGGTATATACACACAGCTTCTTGTAGCCTGACCTCTGTATTTTCTTTCTCTAGTAATGTTGCTTGCTAGAAAATGTACTTTTACTGAAGTTAGTATAGCAATATCCTATTTATTTTTATTAAGGATTTGATATATGATATTTTATTATTTTACTGTAAAAAAGTCCTGTATCATATTTAGGTGAGTTTCTTCTATGAAGTATATACGGCTATCGCCCACATAACGATGTTTCAGTCAACAACAGTCCCCAAATACTACCGCAATCCCCTAAGATTATAATAAAGCTAAAAAGTTTCAAACACCTAGTAATGTCATAGTGCAATGTATTATTCATGTGTTTCTGGGGATGCTGGTGTAAACAAACCTACCGTGCTGCCAGTCTTATACAAGTATAGCACATACGATTATGTATGGTACATAATACTTGAAAATAATATAAATAATTATGTTACTACTTTATGTATTTACTATACTTTTTATCACTATCTTAGGGTGTACTCTTTCTACTAATTAAAAAAAAATTGCTGTAAAACAATATGCCATATTATGCCAGGAGCAGCCTCCTACATCTCATGCTTACTGAATCTTTTGATTGCATCATTTTCTCTTATGCTTGATTTAAACTCATGTTGTTTTGTACAGTAATATGTTATAAGTCTGGTAGCCTAAGAGCAATAGGCTCTACCATATGGCCTCAGTGTGTAGTGGGCTATACCATGTAGGTTTGTGTAAGCGCACTTTATGACATTAGCACAATGACAAAAATCGCCTAACAATGCATTTCTCACAATGTATTCCCATCATTAAGCAGCATGTGACTGTAGTTGAATTATTTTTTTCTAATGTGGTGTTCCCTTCTTTGTCTTTTAATCTGAATTTTTAGATTATATATCTTAATTACTGATATTTAGGTTTCTATCTATCATCTTACTATTTATTTTCTGTTGGTTGCAAATGTATTATATTCCTTTTTCTCCTCCTTTGTTTCATTCTTTTTAATTATTTTATTTCCCATTTTTCCCTTGTATCAACTTTGCAATTATTTAGTCTGTTGCTGTTACCTTAGTGATTATAATAATTATTCTTAAATTATTAAATACCAAAATACATATTAGTGTGATTACCAATTTCCAAACAATTAAAGAACTTTAACCTTCTTTAAATACATTTAATTATCTACTCACTTTTGTGACACTGTGGTCAAGTATTTAAATATTTATATATTTTAAACCCTGTACGACAGTTTACCATTGGTTCTCAAATCTACTTGTTGAGTATTGCACCATAGCTGTAGTTCTTTCCTCTTACAACTGAGAACTTGTAGTGAATACTGGTATTTTAAGGTCCTTAGGATCTCCAGAATTACTCTTTTTCTTCTTTCGGTATTTTACTAGTACTATAAAAGATTATGTACAAAGTTGTTTTGTTAGGTTTTTTTGTTTTTGTTTTTGTTTGTTTGTTTGTTTGGTTGGTTGGTTTGGCTTTGATTTTTTTGTTATCCTAGTTGTTCAGTTTGTTTCGTAGAGTTTTTGAGGAGATTGAAAAAATCTATGCAGTTATCTCCACTTTGCCCAAACCAGAAAGGTTCATATTTACCTTTTTTCACTTTTAATAGTATTGAAAGTGAAGAAAAATATCGTCTGAAAGAAGAAAAAATAGCAATATGGAATATTACATAGTTATAGGCCCTCACACAAATGAGAGTAATATGCTGTATAATAAAGCCCATGTCCTTTAACAACACATTTTTATTAATACTTTATTTTTATGTTAGTTTATTAAAATCCAAGTTGATTTGTAAAAGTGTTACTTCTTTTATGCTTGATTGTTTAATAGCTTTTGCAGCAAAGCATGATTACATGCCTAATTTGATGTTATATGAAAAATAAAACACAGGCTATATCAGTGTCACGATTAAATTTTGAGTGCATATTAATCCCTTCTCTGCCTCAATACCTTGGATAATTTCATAACAAGATATTCTACAAAAAAATATGAGTCCGAGCCAAGCTGAGGATATATTTATTTCCTGAACCAAGGGATTGCTATTGTGTTGAAGCATAAATCAGCTTTCTAAAGAAAAGGTAGTAGTTATAAGTTGAAAAGAGTCTCATCATAGTGTCCTGAATTTATCATCAGTAAATTAAGTGTCATGGGATTTTGACATCTTATTTAGTAACACACTTAAGTGTATAACCATGAACATGTTGTGAGACTCCAAATAAATCAACAAACAAAAAATGTGTGAGAAGTTACTCCACAGTATGCAAATGCTTGGAGATTTATTTTACAACTAAGTAAAACTATAAGATTTCCAACTTATTAACTGTTTTTTTAATGTATATTACTTTAAAAATGTATTTTTTTCATAAAATATAGATATAACATACTGCCATTAATTTCCATTGGATAAATTCTAAAATTAATTGCTGTGTACTTGAAACACTTTAAAACAAGCATTTATCAAGCTATTATGAGTAAATAAATCTCTTGAGTGTATTGTTCTCTATACCCAGTATGCTGTAAAAATGCATGTTTGTCATTATAAACTGATTACCTTAATAAGCAACATATGCCAACAAGTTCAGAGCAATGCCATTTTAATAATAAGTCCCAAGGTACTCAACTGGTTAATTGAATATCAAATAATTGCTAAAATTACTAAGCGACATTTAATTAGAACACTAATTGATATTATAATTTTCTGTTTTTATCTTATTTCATATTAATCAAATCCTTAAACACATATGCCAAAGAAGAAAATAAATAACATAACATAGGTTAATAATAATAAAATAAATAATAATAATAATTAATTCTCATAGCCTTTCTTCATCTATTGTCCTGATCATCATAGGTCTTTTAAAGTAAATACTTTCTTCAATGTATGGTAACTCCATTTCATTCAAATAATGTGAGGTTTTAGTTCTCTTAAATTTGTAGTTTAAGTAGGAAATTTATCTGGTCATACTATTAAAATTTACTCTATTAGCAATATGTGATATGTGATATGTTGTAAATGTACAAATAGTTCAAGTGTTCTTTTAAATTCTACATTTTTTTTAGAAGCTTGAAGTCAGAGCTATGCTAAACTTACCAGGAGGGAAGTATTATCTTTAGGGAGGAACTAGAGACATTACAGTTGTTATCAAGCAATTAAACACATATTTATTGATTGATAGGACAAAACATGTATTATATATATATATATATATATATTTGATATATAATAAATATGATTGTATTTTAGCCTGTTTTTATTAGAAAATTGACAAATTAATGAATGATAGTTACTAACAAAGATAAAAGACAACAATGGTCAAAAAGCTGTTTGATGAAAACAAAATAACTCAAGAAATACCAAAAATGATTCCTCCTGGAAAGAAGACTAAGGAAACTCAGGGGAATAACTTACAACTACCACAAATTCAAATGAAAAAGTGAGTAATCTTGGATAAAAAGAACTAAAGTATATCTCTTTACTTAGCATTAAGTCATATGATGATGAATACCAAATTTTATGATAACCCAAGATCCAAGCATAAAACCAAAAAATTTATGTGAGCTTTTGTAGAAAATTTAAATGTAACACTAACAATTGTATTTATGTAAAAGAGAAGGCAAGATGGTGATTAATTCCATTAAAAACATAGATGAGATGAAGGCCATTCAGAGATAGAAATTTTAACCTCCACATTCAGGTGATGAATTTATTCACATTTAAAATATATATTATTTAATATTAATTAAGTTCATGTTTAGTTATTGTTATGGTAAAAGTTCCAGCATTTTCACCTTAAATTCTAAATGGTTTTAATAGCACACGAACATGCCAGAAAAGGTACCATTGCATAAAATTAAACATCTGGAGAATTCATAAATGTGTACCCTAGCATTTGTAAAACATAATCAAGTTCTAAATTGTGATATACACACTAAGAACAAAGGAGTTCATAAACAAGAACCATACAATCATAAAATAAAATTTCACCCCTTGTAGATATTCAGAGTTAGCACAGCTTGTTAGTTCTACCACCAGCTTTTAACACATTCTTCCATTGTACATCCCCACTTTGCAATGCCTCAGTTTCTAATTCTGCTAGATGACAAGATGACTGCTCAACTGTGTTTTGAGGACTTTCTTAGAGGCAAAAGGGGTTTATAAAAATATTTTGAGTACATAAAATGTAAAATAAGAGAACAAATATCTACATATATACATATAGAAATGTGCATGCACATATATATTAACACATATGAATAAATGGTGAACGTTGGTTTTATAATGCTGAATTGGATCAATAAAATATACCAACTCTGATTGTATCTTTTATTATCTTGAAATAAATGAAAACATGTATGGATTATTAGAACCCCTACAAATAAGTCAAAACATATGTGATTATTTAATATATGAAAATGTTGAAATTTGCATTTAGTGGATGAAGATTGGTTTATTTCAAAAACAATGATGGCACACCTGGAAATAGTCTGTGAATTTCACATTATTAAATTTTTAAATGTAAAACTGTAATAAAAATAAAATATTAGAGGAAAAACTTAGGACATTATGTATTATAGATTAAAATCAAACAATCTACCTTGCAATTACGAATTCAATGTAAATTCATGTACTTAAAGACTATTAATATTTATTAAGCCATAAAATGTAAAATAATACAATAATATAGAAATCATATGAAGTATACTTTATATCAATGATGTGGTAGATTTCAAAGCTAGTAACAAAACTAAACTAAATGACTCATAAATTTCAAAACAATCTCTTAAGGCACTCAAGATTTAAAAAGTATTATTTAGGAAAGAAAAATCATGATAAAACTAAATAAAAATATATGAAAATCAAAATTATGCCAATGGGCAAATTCACAGGTTTAAATATTATTCTATTATATACTTTATTGTTTAAGGTCTTATATTATTTATTAAAAAATAAAACAAAATTTAAAAAATATTAAATTCGGGAAATGTATTTCAGATAGTAAATATAGTTAAATGTAATAGAGTGATGATTAACAAATATAACCAGATAAATAAGAAAATAGATAATAATATAAAGCACAGTATAGATTATAAATTACTTAAAATATTTCATTGAGAAAAATTGAATACATAACCAAATATCTGGTTAATTTTATAAAGAAAGAAAAGAAAAATATACAATGTCAGGGATGGAAACAGTAAACTACAGATAAACAATTGTATCATTATTTTTTTTTTAAATGCTATGTAACGATGTAAAACTATGTAAAATTTTCTAAGAAAATTCACATAACTAAAGTAGGCTAAAAAAGAATTAGCTGTCTTGAACTGACAAGGAATTAGCATACCTGATGAAAGAAGATCACTTTATTGATAATTTAATTTATGAAACATATAATTGTCCATAGAATATAATTTATTCCAGGTGAGAAAACAAAGTGGTGCTATGTATGAAATTACACTTTTGGAGGTGCAAGAAATATATATATTTTTTTTAATGTATTTTTTTCCTAATTTTTTTTAACTTTGACCTCACATAGTTAGATTTCTTTCTGTCACCACATATTTGAACCCTTTTACCCCATCTACCTCCCTCCTCCCCATTCCTCACCTACCCTCTGGTAAACACCAGTCTATTGTCCATGTCCATGAGTCTCTGTTTGTTTGTCTTGTTTGTTTGTTGCTTTTAGGTTTATATCCCACATATAAGTGATATCATGTGGTTTTCAGCATTTTCTGTCTGGCTTACTTCGCTTAGCATGATTATCTCGAGGTTCATACATGTTGTCTCAAATGGCAGTATTTCATCTCTTCTCCATTGTATATATGTACCACAGCTTCTTTATCCAATCATCTATAGAAGGAGACTTTGGTTGCTTCCACATCCTGGCCACCATGAATAATGCTGCTATGAACATCGGTATGCAAATATCTTTTCAGATATGTATATTTCAAGACTTTGTGGTAAAAACCCAGTAGAGGGATTGCTAGATAAATTCTTAATTTCTTCAGGGACCTTTATACTGTTTTCAATAGTAATTGTACCAATTTGCAGACCCCCTCTGGCAGTGCATGAGGGCTTCTTTTTCTCCGCAACCTCTCCAACACTCGTTATTACTTCTCCTGTTGATAACAGCTATTCTAACAGCTGTGAAATGATATTTCATTGTGGTTTTGATTTGCATTTCCCTAATAGCTAGTGATGTTGAGCATCTTTTCATATGTTTGTTGGCCATTTGTAAGTCTTCTTGGGAGAAATGTCTGTTCAGGTCCTCTACCCATTTTTTGATTGGATTGTTTGTTTTTGTTCTTGTTGTTGTTGAGTTATATGAGTTCTTTGTATATTTTGGATATTAGGCCCTTATTGGAGATGTTGCTTACAAATATATTTTCCCATTTGGATGGTCGTCTCTTTACCTTGTTGACAGTTTATTTTCCTGTGCAGAACTGTTTTAGTTTGATGTAGTCCCATTCATTTATTTTTGCTTTTACTTCCCTTACTTTGAGGTCAAATTCATAAAACCCTCTTTAAGTCCAAGGTCCATGAGTTTAGTTCCTATTATATACTTTATTGTTTAAGGTCTTATATTCAGGTCCTTAATCCATTTTGAGTTATTTTGGTTGGGTTTTGTAGGTTTTTTCTCTGGTCCTTCTTGTTTGATGTTATATATTTTAGTTCTGAATATTTGGGATATAGTTACCATTACAAATGTGTAAATTATATGTATATAATATATAATATTATATTGTATATTATTATATAATATATATTATATACATACAATTTACACATTTACAATATAATATAATATATATTATATACATATAATTTACACATTTACACATTATATAATTTACACATTATATAATATATATTATCATATAATATATATTATATACATACAATTTACACATTTGTATATATATATAAATAGTATTCCATTTTCTTCGGTATGTGCCTTATTCCAATTTCCCTTTATGTATTTAGTTCTTCGAATTTTCCCTTTTTCAGTAATTGTTGTCTAAATTTGTCTCTATGCTGAACGTTCATTACTATCTTGCTATAGCAAATCTTCTCTTATTGTTTAAGCTTCTTAATAAGTGTTGCACTCCTCCTTTTCTTCTATCTACTTGCTATTCACCTTACTCCTAATTAAGTTTTTTCTTTTTTTGTCATTTTGTTTTAAGTGAGCTGACCCCTTTCAGTATTTCCTGTAGTGCAGGCCTCATAGTGGAGAATTTCCTCAATTTTTGTATGCCTGGAAAGCTCTTTATTTCTTTTTGATATCTAAAGAAGAGCTTTGCTGGATACATTATTCATAGCTGATAGTTCCATTAGGTTAATACTTTGAATATGTGATTCCATTTCTTTCTGGTTTGTAAGAATTGTGATGAGAAGTACGAAGATAATCTAATGGGTTTTCCTTTATAGTTTACCGTCTTCTTTTCCCTGGCTACCCTGAGAATTATTTGTTTTTGATTTTTGATAATTTTAATACAATGTGTTATGGAGAAGGACTGTTTGGATTAAGATAATCAAATGTTCTGTTGACTTCTTGAATCAAAGCTCCAGTTCATTCCTTAGATTTGGGGAATTCTCATCAACTATTTATTTGAAAATGCTTTCTAATTCCTGCTCTTATTCTTCTCCTTCAAGAATGCCCATTATTCTTATGTTTCCTCTCCTGTTGATATCAACAAGATCTTGTATTTCTCTTTCATTATTTTTCCTTCATTGGTTTCTCTCTTCTTCCTTCTGATCTATTTCTAGATTTCTGTCTTCGATATCACTGATTCTTTCCTCCGTTAGGTCGACTTTATTTTCCAAGCCTGCTATTTTAATTTTTATCTCTTTCACTGTGTTCTTCATCTCCCAAAGTTCTATTTGCTTCTTTTTGAGGGTTTCAGAATTCTTCTTAAAGAACTCATTCTGCTCATCTAGTTATTTTTTCAATTCCTAAAATTGTTAATATGAATTGTTTGGATATCATTGAGTTTTCTCAGAAGTACCATCCTGAATTCTCTGTCATTTAATCACATATTTCTATGTCTATAAGCCTATTTTCTAAAGATTTTTCTATTTCTTTATGAGCTGCCTTGTTACCTTGGTTGTTCATGGTTTTTAATGGACTATTTCTCCACCTGAGCATTAATGGAAGTATATTCTATTTTCCAGAAAGAAGATTTACTGTATAAAGATCTCCCTTTAGCCTGTTTTTGTTGTTGTTGTTGTTGTTGTTGTTGTTTTTAAGGTGACATTGGTTAATGAAAGCTAATAAGTTTCAGCTATACATTTTAACAGTAAGGCATAAATATATATATATATACATGTAATGTATATATATTAATATATATATTACACTGTGTGTTCACCTCCCATAGTTAGATTTCTTTCTGTCTCCACATACTTGACCCCTTTACCCCATCGACCTCCTCTCTCACCTGTCGCCCCTCCCCTCTGGTAACTACTAATCTATTGTTTATGACCATGAGTCTCTGTTTGTTTGTCCTGTTCATTTGTTGCTTTAGGTTTATTTCCAACACATAAGTGATATCATGTGATTTTCAACTTTTTCTGTCTGGCTTATTTCGCTTAGCATGACTATCTCGTGGTCCATCCATGTAGTCGCAAATGACAGTGTTTCATCTCTTCTTATGGCTGAGTAATGTTCCATTGTATATATGTACTACAGCTTCTTCAGCCAATTATCTATCATAGGACTCTTTGGTTGCTTCCATGTCCTGGCTACTGTCAATAATGCTGCTATGAACATCGGCGTGAAAATATCTTTACAGATATGAGTTTTCATGCCTTTGGGTTAAATACCCAGTAAAGGGATTGCTGGATCAATTGGTAGATCAATTCTTAGTGTTTTGAGGAACTGCCATACTGTTTCCATACTGGCTGTACCAATTTGGACTCCCACTAGCAGTTTATGGAAGTTTCTTTTTCTCCACATTCTCTTCAACATTTGTTATTACTTGTTCTGTTGATTATAGCTATTCTAACTGGTGTGAGATGGTATCTCATTGTGTTTTTGATTTACATTTCCTTAATAGCTAGGGATGTTGAACATCTTTTCAAATATTTGTTGGCCATTTGTATTCCTCTAGGGAGAAATGTCTGTTCAGAACTTCTACCCATTTTTTGATTGGATAATTTGGGTTTTTTGTTGTTGTTGTTATTGAGTTGTATGAATTCCTTGTATATATTGGATATTAGGCCCTTATCAGAGGCATTGCTTGAAAATATATTTTCCCATTTGGATGGTTGTCTCTTTACCTTGATGATGGTTTATTTTGCTGAGCAGAAGCTTTTTAGTTTGATGAAGTCCCATTCATTTAGTTTAGCTTTTACTTCCCTTGCTTTTGAGGTCAAATTTAAAAAAATCTTTTTTAAGTCCAAGGTCCTTGAGTTTAGTTCCTATGTTTTCTTCTATGCATTTTATTGATTCTGGTCTTATATTAAGGTCCTTAATCCATTTTGAGTTCACTTTTGTGTATGGCGATAGACAGCCATCTACTTTCCTTCTTTTGTAGGTGGCTTTCCTGTTTTCCCAGCACCATTTATTGAAGAGGCTTTCCTTTCTCCACTACATGTTTTTTGGATTTTTTTTTTTTTAAATCATTTGCCCGTATAAATATAGATTTACTTCTGCACTCTCGATTCTGTTCCACTGGTCCATGTGTCTGCTTTGCTGCCAATACCAAGACGTTTTGATTACCGTCACTTTGTAGTATAATTTGAAGTTGAGCAGAATGATGCCTCCAGCCTTGTTCTTTTCTTTCCGGATAGCTTTGGCAATTCAGGGGCTTTTGTGCTTCCACACAAATCTGATGACTTTTTGTTCTATTTCTTTAAAAATTGCCGATTGGATTTTAATGGGGATTGCATTAAATCTGTATAATGCTTTAGGTAACATGGTCATTTTAACTATGTTGACTCTTCCAATCCTAAAACATGTAATATTTTTCCATTTCTTTGCATCTTCTTTGATTTCTTCTAATACAGTCTTATAGTTTTTATTATATAGTTCTTTCACATGTTTCATTAGATTTATTTCTAGATATTTTATCCTTTTTGTTGCAATTGCAAAAGGAATTACTTTTTCCACTTTTATTTCTGACAATTCATTATAAGAGTATAGGAACGCTATGAATTGTTTAACTTTGATTTTGTACCCGGAAATTTTACTGTATTTGTTTATTGTTTCTAGTAGTGTTCTTGTGAAGTCTTTAGGGTTTTCTATATAAAGAATCATGTCATCTGCAAATAGTGACAGTTTGAATTCTTCATTTCCTATTCAGATGCCTTTTACATCTTTCTCTTGCCTGATTGCACTCACTAGGACCTCCAATTTGTACTAAATAACAGTAGTGATAGTGGACAACCTTCCTTATTCCTGATCTTAGAGGGAAGGTGTTTAGTTTTTCACCATTAAGTATTATGTTGGCTGAGGGTTTGTCATATATTTTCTTTATTATATTAAAATGCTTTACTTCTATATAGATCTTGGTAAGTGTTTTAATCATAAATTGTGGCTGTATTCTGTTGAAAGCTTTTTCTGTATCTATTGATATGATCACATGATTCTTATTTTTTAATGTGTTTATGTGGTTTCACATTAATCAATGTGCATATAATGAACTCATCCCTGTGCCCCTAGGATGAAGCCCACTTGATCCTGGTGTAAAATCTTTTTAATATGTTGCTGTATTCAATTCACGAGTATATTGTTTAGGATTTTTACATCTGTGTTCATGAGAGATATTGGTCTGTAGTTTCCTTTTTTGTGTTATCTTTACCAGGTTTTGGTATCAGAGTAATGCTGGCCTCATAAAATTCGTTGGTAAGTATTGTCTCCTCTTCAATTTTTTGGAAGAGTTTGAGGAGGATAGATATTAAATCTTCTTTGAATGTTTGGTGGAATTCACTGGCAAAGACATTTTATCCTGGACTTTTACTTTTGAGTAGGCTTTTGATGATTGTTTCAATTTCCATACTGCCGATCGGTCTATTAAGATTTCACAATTCTTGATTCAGTCTAGGAAGGCTGTATTTTTCTAAGTACTGGTCCATTTCTTCTAGGTTATTAAATTTGGTGTTATATTTGGTGTTTTATTTGGTGTTTTTCTTAGTATTCTTGTATGATCCTTTGTGTTTCTGCAATGTCAGTCATAATTTTCCCTCTTTCATTCCTGATTTTGTTTATTTGTGTCCTTTCTCTTTTTTCTTTTGTGAGTCTAGCCAGGGATTTGTCAATTTTATTAACCTTCTCAAAGAACCAGCTCTTTGTTACACTTATTTTTTCTATCTTTTGTTTGTTTGTTTGTTTTCCATTTCATTTATTTTTTCTCAAATTTTAATATTTCTTTTCTTCTTCTGACTTTTGCTTCATTCATTCTTTCTTTTCTAGTTTTTTTTTTTTTTTAAGATGAAGTATTACGTTACATTTGGCTCGTTCTTGTTTTTGGAGATAGGCCTGTAATTATATGAACTTTCCTCTTATGACCACTTTTGCTGTATCTGAAAAGTTTTGATATGCTGTACTATCATTCTCATTCATTTCTATGCATCTCTTGATCTCCCTTTTTATTTCTTCTCTTACTCAGTTATTCTTCAGTAACATGTTTAATCTCCACATATTTGTGTCTCTTCCTGCTTTCTTTTTGCAGTTGATCTTTAGTTTCAAGGCATTGTGATAAGAAAATATGTTTGGTATGATTTCAACCCTCTTATATTTATTGAGGCTATCTCTGTATCCTTGTGTATAGTCAATTTTTGAGAATGTTCCATGTGCACTAGAGAAGAATGTATAAGCTGCTGTGTTGGGATGGAAGACTCTGTAAATGCAAATTATGTCCAGTTGGTCTAATGTGTCATTTAAGGATGTTATTTCCTTATTGATTTTCTGTTTGGATGATCTGTCCATATCCAACAGTGGAGTATTTAGGTCCTCTACTACGATAGTAATTTGGTTTGTTTCTCCCCTTAGTTCTGTTAGTAATTGCTTTACATATTTTGGGGCTCCCTGATTGGGTGCACAGATCTTAATAAGTGGTATGTCTTCTTGTTGCATGATTCCCTTTAGTATTATGTAGTCTCCCTTATTATCTTTCTTTTTTTTTTTTGAAATGTATTTCTTCGTAGATTAGTATGGCTACTCCCGCTTTTCTCTGAATACTATTTGCTTGAAATATCATTTTTCACCCTTTCACTCTGAGTCTATATTTGTCTTTGGAATTGAGTTGTGTCTCCTGGAGGCAGTATATATATATATTTTTTGATCCATTCTGCGACTCTGTGCCTTTTTATTAGTGAGTTCTGTCTATTTATATGTAGGGTGATTATTGAAATATAAGGTCTTCTTATAGCCATTTTATTTTTTGCTTTCTGGTAGCTTGGTATTTCCACTGTTTCTTTGTCTTTGTGTTTCTGTTTTGTTTATTTTTGTCGGCTTTGCTGGTTTTGCCTCTCGTTCTTTTTCTTTTATGTTATCCACTTCAGGTCTCAATTTTTGGCTTGTTGTCACCAATACTAATATGTAAATGATAGTTATATATATATATATATTGTATTGTAAATCGTCCATTTTCTTCTGTGCGTACCTTGTCTCCATTCTCCTTTGCAAATTTGGATCTTTGAATTGCTCCCTTTTCAGTCATTGTTGTCTCATTTGGTCCCTATGGATGCTGAATGTTCATTAATATCTTGCTATAGCTATTCTCTTCTTATTGTTTATGCTTATAATGCCCTGTTCTTAGTAAGGTTTGCACTCCTCCGCTTCTATTTGCCTGATCATCACCTTACTCCTAATTGTTTTTTTGGTTTTTTTTTGTTTTGTTTTTTAGTAATTTTGTTTTAGGTGAGCTGATCCCTTTCAGTATTTCCTGTAGTGCAGGCTTCATAGAAGAGAATTCCCTCAATTTTCATATGTCCAGAAAGGTCTTTATCTCTCCTTCATATCTAAAGTTTAGCTTCGCTGGATACATTATTCTAAGCTGGAAGTTCCTTTCACTTAATAGTTTGAATATTTGATTCTACTCCTTTCTGGCTTGTAAGGTTTGTGTTGAGAATTCCGACGATGATTTAGTGAGTATTTCTTTATAAGTTACTGTCTTTTTCTCCCTGGCTGCCCTGAGAAATCTGTCTTTTTTGTTGATTTTTGATAATTTTAATATAATGTGTCTTTGTGAAGGCCTTTTTGGCTTCAGATAATTGGATGTTCTGTTGCCTACTTGAATTCCAAGCTCCAGCTCATTCCTTAGATTTGAGAAATTCTCACCCACTATTTGTCTGAAAATGCTCTCTAGTCTCTGCTCCTTTTCTTCGCCTTCGAGAATGCCCATTTTTCTTATGTTTCCTCTCCTGTTTATATCAGCTAGTTCTTGTATTTCTCTTTCATTATTTGTCATTCTTCGGTTTCTGTCTTCTTCCTTCTGATTTTTTTCTAGATTTCTGTCTTTGATATCTCTGATGGTTTCCTCCATTTGGTCAACTCTGTTTCCCAAAATTGCTATGTCATTTTTCAACTCTTGCAGGTTTTTTATTTTTTTAATCACCAGAAGATATTTTCTCTTCTTTTTGAGGGTTTCAAACTACTTGATAAAAAACTCATTCTCCTCCTTTAGTTTTTTTTTTTTTTTCAATTCCTGAAATTGTTGTTATGAGTTGTTTGGATCTCATTGCATTTTTTCAGAAGTACCATCCTGAATTCTCTGTCGTTTAAGTTGCATATTTCTATATGTATAAGCTTATTTTCTGGAGATTTTTCTCTTTCTTTCTGAGATGCCTTGCCACCTTGGTTGTTCATGGTGTTTAATGGACTATTTCTCCACTTGCGCATTAATAGAAATCTATTCTGATTTTATTTTCCAGAAAGAAGATCTATCATATATTTGTCCCTAGCCTGTTGCAAAGATGGTGTTTTTCTTTTTGTTTCCAGTAGATGTGTCTAAGCCTCTTGGATCCCTGCTTTATATTAATCCTTATTAATTCCTTTTTTTTCCTTATAGATGTTTAATTGTGCTCACTCCTCTCAGTCTCAGTTGGTGTCAGTGTTAGCGACAATTTCAGTAGTGTTTGCTTAGACTCTCCTGGGCTCCGGGGTGTTTGGTCTCAGAGGATATAAGGGTAGTGGCCCTCTGGGTTGGGGCTTGCGGGCGGCGGCTCAGCCTTGTTTTGCAACTGTGGCTCATAAAAATCAACTGTTGTTAGGCTGCCATACTGCTTCTCTGCTTTCTGTCCTGATGACTGGACCCTGCCACTGGCCGTGTAGAGCTCACAGCACTTCCAGGCAAGGCTGTTCATGGAATTCTCCGCACCTTGTCCCCTCCCCCTTCTCCTACAGAGAGTTCCAGCTGTGAGAGGCAGCTTCTTTGTTTCTCCCAGTCCACCACCAAACATCCGGAGTTCTGACCTGTCCTGGCTTTTATGAGCAGATCTTATGCTCAAAAGTGCTGGTGTGCAGTTTGGGTGTTTTTTGTTGAGTTTTAGATGTTCAGCTTATTATTGTTTCAAGGGGAGAGATCTGAGGATGTCTCTCACTCCGCCAAGTTTCTCCAAACTCCCTAGCCATTTTTAAAAATGGCATTTTTCTTTTGGTTTCCAGTGGATGGCATCTAAGCGTCTTATATTCCTGCTTTATGTAAAGTCTTAATAATGTCTTTTTTTTTCCCTCATAAATATTCAATCACACTCACTCTCCTCAATTCCTTTCAGTGTTAGTGACAGTTTCGGTTGTTTTCTCAGATTTCCCTGGGGCTCCATGGTGTTCAGTCTTAGAAGATATGAGAAGAGGGGCACTCTATGTTGGGGAATGGGGGCTGCGGCTTAACCTTGTGTTTTATAACTGCAGCAGATAATAATCAACTGTTGCTTCTCTGTAGTCCCCACTTCTCTGATTTCTGCCATTATCCCTGGGCACTGCCTCTACATGGAGCTCACAGCTCTCCCAGGCAGGGCTATTCAGGAAATCTGTTGTTCTATCTCCCTCCTCTTTCTGCAGGGAGCTCCAGCCATTAGAGGCAGCTTCCTTTTTCTCCCTGTCTACCACCTGACCCCTGAGGTTCTGTTAGCTCTTATACACAGATCCCATGCTCAGACATGCTGGTGTTCAGGTTGGGTGTTTTTTGTTGAGTTTTAGATGTACAGCTTATTTTTGTTTCAGGGGGAGAGATCTGGGGACATCTTTCACTTCTCAATGTTTCTGAAATATATATATATATATATATATATATATATATATATTTTTTAAAAGATGTGTGTTTCAATCTCATGCAAAAAAATTGGAAAAGTAATGTTTATTTTGATTTTACACTCTGTTCTATAAGTTAATTCAGGAACCCTTATTGCCTCCATTTTGTTGTTTCTCCACCTAGGGTGTTGTCTTTATCTGCATGGTTGAAGTGGAGCCACAGAAATATCCATGCTCCAGATTATGTGAAATATCCACCACACCTGTAGTGGAAATCTGAACATAACACTCAATTGAATAGAATAAAAAAGCCTAAATAAAAGACAAAATAAAATAAAAAGCCTAAATAATTTTTATCTTCATAACATGAAGGATGACAAAATCTATTTCAAGTATAAAAGTTTAATTTGAAAGAGAATCACACAGCTTAGTGTCACTAATCATAGAAATAAAATTAAAACCACAATGTGATATCACCTCATACCTGTCAGAATGACTATCATCAATAAATGAATTTCATGTGTTGACAAAGATGTGGAGAAAGAGGAATTCTCATGCACTGTTTTTGGGATTGCAAATTGGTGTAGCCACTATTGAAAACTGTATGGAGTTTCCTCAAAAAATTAAGAATAAAACTACCTTATGACCCAGAAATTCTACTTCTGGGTATTTATCAAAGAAAAAAAAATTAAAACACTAATTTAAAAAGGTATGTGCACCTTTATGTTCACTGCAGTGTTATTTACAATAGCCAAGAGACGGAAGCAACTTAAGTGCTTGTCAGTAGACAATTAAATAAAGACAAAATGGTACATATATACAATGAAATATTATCCGGCCATAAAAAAAGAGTAAAATCCTACCATTAACAACAACATAGATGGACCTAGAGAGATTATATTAAGTGAAATAAGTTAAAGAGAAAGACAAAAACCATATAATCTCACTTATATATGGAATCTAAAAAACAAAATAAATGAACAAACGAAACAGAAAAAAACTCCTAGGTACAGAAAACAAAATGATAGTTGCCAGATCAGAGGGAGTTGTGGTCTTGGTTGAAAAAGGCGGAGGAATTAAGAGGAACAAATTGGTAGTTACAAAATAGTCATGGTTATGTAAAATACAGCATTGGGAATATAGTCAATAATATTGTAATAACTATGTATAGTGCCAGGTGGGTACTAGACTAATCGGAAGGATAACTTCATAAATTATATAAATGTCTAACCACTATGCTGTATACCTGAAACTAATATAATATTAAATATCAACTGTAATCGAAAAAAAAGAGAATTACACATAAATATATAAAACAATGAAATTCTACATGAAATACAGAAACTTTTTGAAGTTATAATTTCTAAAGTACCATTGAAATTTTGCGATGCAAATCTAAAAATATTATAAAAAAATTAACTTTAAATCTATAAAGATTTGTCAATAAATCAACAAAGCATTAGTTGAGGATCAAAAAAAAAAAAACGAGTAAATGGAGAGCCTTTCCAAGTTCCTGAATAAAACGTGAATAGATATATGTTAAATATAAACAAATAAATAAAACAAAAAATATCCTGCATTGTATTTGTGTTGATCTGTTTGAGCTATAATAATTTTAATAAAAATAGGCTCAATGGCTGAAAAATCCAAGCAGAAATTTATTGTTGATGGTCCTGGAGGCTGGAAATGAAAATTGAGGATGCCATCATAGTCAGATGAGAATCCTCTTCCAGGTTGCAACATTTTCATTTTGTCTTCACATGGCACAAGAGTCAAGGGAGCTCACTTAGGCCTTTTTTATAAGAGCATTAATTTCATTTATGACGACTCGACTCTCATGGCCTAATCTCTTCTCAAAGGCCCCTCCTGCTAATACCATCACATCGGCATTAGAATTTCAACATATGAATATTGGAAACCTTCAGACCATAGCAGTACTACATTTAACAAATTGTCCGCTATAAACTCGTGTAATTTTTATAAGTGAAAGTGTTAATTATTTATAATAAATTTAATTTCTTTATGAGTAAATAATCATACATCCTTTTAAGAGACTGTAGTAAGCTAAAAGATTCCGTTGGAATTTCTGACCAAAACTGTAATCATTTTTAGCAAAGAAAATAAGCCTTAAGTATTTAGTTTTCATTGTATATTTATTATATTATCCCTTATGTTAGCTATATACCATCTCATCAAGTGCCCATTCCATATTCTTTTTCTGTAGTGTCCTGATCACAACTAATCATTAAAGAGGGCAGAAAACTTGTTAGGATATTAGATTATGACAGTGAATATTTGAGATGTTTCCTAACAATATTTACACATAAATTGAAAACATGAGCAAAGCTAAAATGTCTTAAGTTCTACTATAGGTATTTCTTGAAGGGGGGTGGTGGGAGGAATAGGCAAATATTTTGAATCAGTTGGATTCTTTAACTACTTTTAAATTTAGCTTTTAGATTATCATTTGCATCATTTATGTATCAAGTACTGCAATGGAATATCTAGAAACTTCATAAAAATTCAAAGGTTGAGTAGTTTTCATGAATATAGGATCCCTCTTTTAATTATGATAACACTCTCCATTTTCTCTTGCTACACAGAACAGTAATAAGCCTATATTTCAGGAATACTAACAATCCATTAAATAAAAAAAGAGAACTAGGAATACTGCAAATCTCCCTAATGACCAAATTCAAATGAGAGAAGATGTACTAGTTAAGATCACTATTTTATATTCCTTCTGAATGTACAATTTGTTGCTGAAGTAATTGAGAAGAAGGTATTAATAGAGGACTAAGGATACTTTAGAAAAGTTATAAAGACAATTTTTCAATAAAGACTTTGAAATATGTGAAATAATCAAGTATGCAGTATATGAAATATGAGTAAATCCATTTTCATGAAACATTATCTAGAATACATTTTAGTTTCTCTGACATAAGGGTTCAAGCCACACAGAAAATGAAGGTATAGGAAGAAAAAAGAAGTCTTGCTATTTTCAAAGGGCAGAAATATTTATTGTTTTAACAATAAACCATTCTGACAGCAAGTCATCAATTACTTGAAATATGAAATTCTATGTATTTCCCTAGAATGGTGGAAATAACAGAGACAAAGATCTGCAAGATGGGTTAACATTCGAAAGTATATTCTAATATGGGGGTGAAGAAGTACATGCTGGATGATATTTACTGGGCGTGTACTATGTCCAGGTCATTATAAGGTATTCAAACATGAGAAGACTGGGTCCCTATATTTAAAACTCAGAATCTAATAAAAAAAATAGGTACATAAATAGTCATTTTTGTTTCTTTCTTCATATTCAACTCATCAGAAATACCTATCGTTTTTACTTTTTAAAAAAATTATGTCAATTAGTTTCAAGTATACAGTACATTGCTTAGCTATCTATATAGTTTATTAAATGGTCCCCTCAATTGCCCCTCCCTTCCTTGACTCTCTACCTAGCCAACGTATTAATGCTAACTGCATTCCCTATGCTGTGCTCTCAATCCCTGTGACCATCTATCAGCTACTATTTTGTACTTCTTTAACCCTTCACCCCATTCTCCCAGCCCCACAAACCCCCTTTCCTCTGTCCTTCACCAAATTGTCCGCTATATTCGTGAGTCTGTTTTTGATTAGTTTGTTCTTTTTATTCCTTAGATTCTGTATATACGTGAAGTCATTTAGTGTTTATCTATATGACTTATCTATGTCTGACTTAAATACCTTCTAGGTCCATCAAAGCAATATCTTTTTCCATCCCCTTCCTTTTAGTCTGTGTGTCTTTTAATCTGAAATGAGTCTTTTGTATTTTTTCATCTTAAAGAAGTCCCTCCAACATTTCCTGTAGTACTGGCTTGGTGGTGATAAATTTCTTTAGCTTATTTTTGTCTGGGAAGCTCTTTATCTGTCCTTCAACTCTAAATGATAGCCTGGCTGGATAAAGTGTCCTTGGTTGTAGATCCTGGGTTTTCATCCTGTTGAATATTTTGTGCCAAGCCCTTCTGTCCTGCATAATTTCTTTTGAGAAATCAGCTGCCAGTCTTATGAGTGTTCCCTTATAAGTAATTATCTGTTTTTTTCTCTTGCTGCTTTTAATATTCTTCCTTTGTATTTAACCTTTGGCATTTTAATTACGATGTGTCTTGATGTGGGCCTCTTTGGATTCCTGATTTTTAGAATTCTCTGAGCTTCCTGAGGTTTTATGATCATTTCTTTCACCAGGTTATGAAGTTTTCCATCATTTCTTCAAACAGCTGTTCAATATCTTGATTTTCTTCAGTTATGCCAATCAGACAGATATTTGGACCTTTAATAGTGTCCCATATGCTCCTTAAATTATTTTTATAGTCTTGGCATCTTATCTCTTGCCATTCCGATTGAGTGTCTTTGGCTTTTCTGTCCTCTAGATAGAGTATTTAATCCTTTTCTTTATTCACTTTGCTTATTCCATTTAATATGCTTCTTATCTCAGATAATGTGTTCTTCATTTCAGACTGATTCCCTTTTATAATTTCCATTTCCATTTTTATGTTTTTTTTATCTCTTTGTTGAAGTTTTATACACTTCCCAAAAGTTCATTAAGCATCTTTATAACCAGTGTTTTGAACTCTGCACCTATTAGATTATTTGACTCCATTATATCTAGATCTCTGTTCTCTTCTCTCATATGTTTTTTGCTTCTTTGTCTTCCTATTTTGGCTATCTTTCCAAGTCTGTTTCTATGTACTAAGCAAGGCTCCTAAATCTCCTGGTCTTATTAGTGTGGATTTGTGAAGTAGGTGTCTGTCCATCGGCACAGTCCTAAGAGAGGTTCAGCTGCAGGACAAACTTAACCCAAGCCTCTACCGCTCTGGAGCCACCTGTTAAGATTCAGCAAGCAATCCTCAGATGCCATGCTTATAATTGCCTCAAAAGGCTACACCAGAGACCAAGGCCAGCTGCTTCCAGTGAGAGTCTAGGCGCTGCTCAGCAAAGAGAACCTAACTTGCTGAGGATATACCTGAATGTGGCTTGGGTGGGGCTGTGAGTTGGGAGAGGCAGGGTTTCAGGGAATCCTCTGGGTGGAGCAGCCTGTTATCTAGTTTGATGACCTCTCAGCTATGGTGGCACTGTGTCTGGCACTGGGAGGCGGGGAAGCTCAACAGGGAACAATGGATACTGCTGGCACTTCTGTACTGAGCTAGTCTCACTTTAACCCTCACTCCGACAATGTCTCCCTGTAAGTCCCTGGTGCCCCCTGCGCATAGCCAAATTGGCACTGGTGCTCAGAGAGAGCAGGTCCGTCACCATGAAAATCCACTCCTGGACAAGGCCCTTTTAAGAGGCTTCTGCCACTGCCACTGCCACAGTCTCGATATCACTCAGCTGCTGGAGACTGGGCAGCCCCACATCCTTGCCTCGTCCTGCCTTCTGCCATTGTAGGGTGATTTCTTGGATTTCTCCCTAGTTGTATGGCTTGTTCACCTAGATCCCAGGTGATTTTTCCTTGCTGCCACTCCTTGTTTTGTCAAAACTTTGATTTGGTCGCCAGAGGGATGAACAGAGCCTCTATCATCTATGCCACTTTTTTCAGTCTCCTCCACTTTTACTTTTAATATACTAAAATATATTCCTAGTTCAGCACTATATAATAGAAATTTCTGAGATGGTGGCAATGATTTGTCACTGCAATATTCAGTTTGGTGAGTGCTAGGCACATATAGCTCCCAAGCCTTTGAAATGTGGTTAGTGAGACTAAAAAAAAAAAAAAAAAAGCGAGCTTTTAACTTTAATTTCAATTGATTTAAGTTTAAATTTAACTAGCTGTAAGTAACTCTTGGGTACCAAATTGAGCTGTGAGTCTCTACCTTTTCCCTGGCTCAATGTCCCTGAATTTTTGGTTCTGTCTGTCTAGAAAACTCTTCCTCCACTTTTTCTGTAGGGCTAATAGATTCTCATTCTTAGGATTTCAGCTCATATATTACCTTCAGTGTAATGCAGGTTACCAGTGACCACCTTTACTTGAAATCACCGTGATCCTCACTCTTCATTTTCTCTTTCATTGGAGCATAAGCTCCATATAAATAAATGGACATGTTGTTCTTGTGAACTACTGTATTTCAAGGGATTAACATAGAGTTTGATGCAGAGTAGGCACTCAATAAATATTTTGTTATTTAATGAACAGATGAACAAATGGGTGACTTATTTCTAGTATAAAAAAACCTTGAGAACACTAAAGATACAGAAAAATTGCTAAGGAATTAGAAGTGGAAAATAAAATTAATTAAAAGTATTGGAAAATTCTGTATAGAGAATTTCATTTTCGCCTAGCTTGACCTGATGACTGAGAAAGTATTTTTGTTGTTTTTTAAAGAGGGTTTACAGTCTATAAATAAAATCCCCCCTCTTCGTGAAGAGTTCTATGAGTTTTGATAAACATATTCAGTTATATAATCATCACAATAATCATTATGGAGATCATTTATATCACCCTAAAATAATCCATTATGTTCTTTGTAGTTAATTATTCTCCCCAGTTCATTCATTTTTAATTTGTGAGTAATATTTTACTGTATAGATGTACCACGCCCTGTTTATTCATTAATCCATTGAGGACATTTGTGTTGCTTCTGGATTCTAGAAATTATGAATAAAGCAGCTATACACATTCTAATATAGGTTCTATGTGTGAAGTTAAATGTTTATTTTACTTGGAGAAAATACAACCTAAGAGTTGTATTACCAGGTAACATGGTAAATGCATGTTCAAATTTATAAGAAACTACCAAGTGGCTGTATCATTTTGCTTTTCTACCAGCAGTGCATGGGAGCTTCAGTTGTTCTATATGTTTATCAACTCTTAATATGTCATTTAAAAAGTATTTTAGCCATGTATATAGGTATAGAAAGATATTTCATTGGTGTTTTCACCTACTTTTCCATGAAAACTAATGAGATTGATCTTTTAATGTGCTCATTTGCCCACCATATAGTTTCCTTTGTCAAGTGTCTATTCAAATGTTTTGCCCTTGTTTGTAAGATTGCGTGTCTATATCATTGAGATTTGAGTGTTCTTTATATTTGTTGGTTATGAATTCCTTTATCAGATATATATTCTGCAAATATTTTTTCCAATATGTGGCTTGTTTTTTCATTATCTTAGCTGTGTCTTTTGAAGAAAAAAAATATTTTTTTAATTCTGATAATATTCTATTATATCTATTTTTATTATTTTGTGACTATGCTTTTGCTTAAATATTTAAGAATATTTTTCTTAATTCAAGGTTGCAAATATTTTTGTTTATATTTTCTTTTATAAATTGTATGGATTTTGATTTTATATTTAGGTCTACGAAACATTTTGAACCAGTGCATATATATAAAGCAAATTTTATGTCAAGTTTTACTGTTTTTAGATATGGATATCCACTTGTTCCAGCATCATTTTGTGAAAAGATTAGCAATTATCCAATAAATTGCTTTGAAGTTTTGTTTTCCATTAACTGACCATATATATGTGAGTCTGCTTCCAGATCTGTGTGTATTTAACAAAGAGAAAGGCATTTAAAAGCATACAAAAATGTACATCAGCAAAGGTACAGGGTGAGAAAAAGAGAAGTCCCTCCCATTTGGAATACTATGAATAGCCTGGATGAATTTATTAAAAGTACAAAAATATAGCATTTGGATAGTTAGATTGATAAAAGGTCATGGATAACCTTGATTATGAAGCTATGTTCTGATTTCTCTCTTGATGCAAACTCGTAACAGTGTATTGACACATACAATGGGGTGTTTTCGAAAGATAGTATTAGTGGCCATATGATATATGATTAGGAATGAGATGAGACTAAAAAAAGAGGAGAGCAGTTATAAGGTCATTGCTTTGTGAAGGTAAAAAAAAAAAAATGATGAAGGCCTATATTAAGAATTAGCAGTGGTAATGAAAATAGGAGAAGAGGGATAGAATATAGGATACATATTGGAGCTAAACTTCCCAAGACCTGTTGAATGTATATTTAGGGACTGAGGTTGGAAAAAAGAAGAGCCTAAAAACAACTCCAAAATTTTTAGTATGACTGGGAGTCATCATGGTATAATGAGAAGTGTTTGGTACTGGGAATAAATGAGTTCAAATTCTGAATCTGACACCTAATGTCATATAAATTTAATCACGTTACAAAATCTAAGTCTCATATCCCTTATTTGTAAAAGAAAGCATTATCTATCTAGTGAAAATTTAGTAGGAAAAAAATAAAATACCAGCTGTGATATCAAGTAGATATTTAATATATTGTTGTAGTCTTATCGAAAGAATTTTGGTTCTACAAACAAGTACAATAAAAATCATAAATTTGGGAGACAAATGATATATTGTAATGGCCTGCTGAAATGTGAAAGGGTTAAAGAATAATTAAAACCTGAAACTGGACAAAGGAAGTCTATAACTTAGGCCTAGTTTCTGGAACCCCTAACTACATTCTGTTAATCATGAAACTTGTAACAATGAGCTCATACGCTAACTGCCAATTTTAGCCTGTGTAACCTTGCTTGCTTGCGTGGCATGAAAAATAATCAATTGTATATAAGCTGAAAATTACTGTTTGGCCATCGCCCATGGGAACATTGGCTATTGTCCATGGGAACATAGGCAATCACCCATAGGAACATAACATTCTAACACAAGCTTTCTGCTTCTGTACTTCCCGCTTGCACACCTGACCAGTGGGTTGACAGGTAGTGAATAGGAGAAAGATGGACCTTTGTGTTTAAGACAGAATGAAGAATGGGATTTGGGGCTTAAAAACCTTGTATCTTGGCATTTCGAGGCTGCTCCTTTGCAAGGACAGCCGCCGGCTAATAAACTGTCTCCTGGTTAAGAGCACTCAAGTTGGGTCTGGTTATTCTGGACACAACATTTGGAGGCCCCAGCGAGATCTTCTCGTTGTGGGAAAATTGATCAGTGCACCAGGGCGCTGGACCATTTGCGGTTGGGGAGGCCTCTAGGGCACTTGCCCTAGCCCGCCGCCTGTGGTTTCTCGCTTTGCGGAGCACGATCCTGGGAGTGCTGAGGCAGTTTCTGGTAGGGGGCCCAGGGACCGTGCGGACGTCGGACGCGACAAGTAAGTCGGCGGTCGACTGAGACTGTGACGACAGTTTTCTCAGTCCTGTTCTGGTTTGTTAGTCTGTGTCTGTCTTGTTTTGTTTTGCTTCGTGTGCTTTATTGTGGAACTATGGGACAATCACAGGGCAAACTAACTCCGTTACAGTGCATGCTTAACAACTTTAAAGATTTTCGTTGTAGGGCAAGGGCCTATGGTGCTTCAGTAACCCCTTTTGATTTGCAGCGCTTTTGTCAATTAGATTGGCCGACCTTCGGAGTAGGATGGCCCTCCGAGGGATCATTTAACATGCAGGCTGCATTCCGGGTTCGAAGTGTGATTTATGGAAATCCTGGGCATCCTGACCAAATTCCTTATGTTGATGTTTGGATTGATGTTGTTTCTGATGCCCCTAAATACTTACAGAATTGCAGTCGTGCACCCGTTACTGTAATGGCAGCCATACCCCAGGGTTTTAAGAAGCCCCCACCGGTGTTGCAGGGACCTCTTGCGGAGGATGACTGGCATCCGCCACCCTATAATGGAAATGGGGGTAGACGTCCTCCTCCAGAGGGACCGGAACCTCCTGTAACCCAGTCTAGGGGTCGTAGGCCACCTTCCCCTGATTCAACATCCCTGAAAAGAGCCAGTATCTGTTCAAGCCCCATTGAAGGTGATTCCAGGAGGTGGAGGTGAGCCTACTGTCATCTACTCGCCATTCAGTACTAGTGATTTATATAATTGGAAATTACAAACGCCATCCTTTTCAGAGAAACCACAAGGACTAACCTCCCTTTTAGAGTCTATTTTCTTTACCCATCAGCCCACTTGGGATGATTGCCAACAGCTCTTACAGGTCTTATTCACTACTGAAGAAAAGGAAAGAATTTTGCGGGAGGCGGCTAGAGGAGTAACAGACCCAAATGGGCAGCCTACAGCAGACTTAACCAGGTTACAGGCTGTGTTTCCGACTCAACGTCCCCAGTGGGATCCAAATACAGATCAAGGTAAGGAGGCTCTCCTAAGGTATCGCCAGTTTCTGCTACAGGGACTCCGGGCTGCTGCACGTAGACCAATAAATCTGTCCAAGGTAAGTGAAGTAATCCAGACTAAGGACGAGTCACCTGCAGCATTCTTGGAAAGACTATTAGAGTCTTACCGCCTATATACACCTATTGACCCGGAGGACCCCAACAATAGAAGAGCCATTAATTTGGCCTTTGTTAGCCAGTCGGCCCCTGACATTAGAAAGAAGTTACAGAGATTGGAAGGTTTTGAGGGAGAAAATTTATCCAAATTATTAGAAATAGCTCAGAAGGTCTTTAACAATAGGGACGGTGTGCAAAAGGTCATGTTTGTGGGACAACAAGGAAACCGACCTCCTTGGAAAAAAAAAACCCTAACCATAGAGGGGGACCTAGCAACGAAGAAGGCCAAAATAGAAAACCTAGGCTAGGAAGAGACCAATGTGCTATTTGCAAAAAGAAAGGACATTGGAAGAATGAGTCCCCTGAAAAGGAGCAACCAGGAGGTCAGAAGAAAAAAGGCCCCTCATTCTTTTGGAAGATGAATAGGGGCGTCAGGGCTCTTATCTAATGAGCCCCCGAGAGCCCAAGGTAACTTTACAAGTAGGCGGCAAACCTGTGAACTTTTTAGCTGATACTGGTGCAACTTACTCAGTTTTAACAGAAACTGCTGGTCTGTTATCCAAAAAAAAGACTGTAATTCAAGGAGCCACTGGGAAAGGGAAGGCATATCCATGGACACAGGCAAAAATTACTGACTTGGGAAAGGGAACCATCACGCATTCGTTTTTAGTTATGCCTGAATGTCCTTTTCATTTGCTTGGAAGAGATTTGCTCCAGAAATTAAAAGCCACTATTTAAGCAACGAGTGGCATATCTCTCAAAGAGACTAGATCCGGTGGCTGGAGGAAGGCCTAGTTGCCTGAGAGCACTAGCTGCTACTGCTATATTGACCAAAGATGCTTTAAAATTGACCTTGGGCCAAAATATTGAAATTGTGGCTCCACATGCAGTTGAAGCCATGCTGCGCAGCCCTCCTGAAAGATGGATTTCCAACGCCCGGATTACTCAGTACCAGGTACTGTTGCTTAACCCCCCACAGACCCAGTTTTTAAAAACTGCAGCCCTGAACCCTGCCACGCTGCTCCCGGATGATGACCCGCAGGCTCCATTGCATCACCGTGTTCAGCACCTTGAGCAGGTAACTGGACTACGGCCAGACTTGAAGGATGAGCCGTGGCCTAATCCGGATGCGGTATTATTTACCAATGGAAGCAGTTTTGTATCCGACGGAGTAAGGTATGCCGGGGCAGCCATAGTAACGGTCAGGGATGTGATATGGGCACAGGCCCTAAGCCATGGGACATTGGCACAGAGGGCTAATCTTATAGCTCTAACACAAGCTTTACGGTGGGGAAAGGATAAAACTGTAAACATCTACACTGATAGCCGATATGCCTTTGCAACGGCACATGTACATGGAGCCCTGTACAAGGAAAGAGGACTATTGACATCAGGGGGAAAGAAAATTAAGAACAAGGAGCAGATTTTTGCTCTTTTGGAGGCTATCTGGCTACCTAAGAAAGTGGCTATTATCCATTGCCCCGGCCATCAAAAAGGGGAAGGAACGGTAGAAAAAGGAAACCGCTTGGCAGATAAAACAGCAAAGGAAGTAGCCAGAAAACCAGTGGGGACTAACGCCATAATTGGTCCCCTTCTTGTGCCCCCCTTGGTACAGGCTCCAGACTATAGCCCCCAAGATATAGAGTTGGGGAAGCAACTGCACGGGAAGTTTGAACATGGGTGGCTTTGGATTCCAGATGGAAGGCCGGTCCTCCCTGCTGCGCTCGGTAACACCTTAATTAGCCAGATGCATAATGCTACCCATCTTGGAGGAACTAAGTTAATTGAACTGCTAAAAGAGACTA
>NW_024342258.1:0-741 GCF_902729225.1 Pteropus medius
AAGGCATGCAAGAAATGCGTATTTATAAGTAGGTGTACACCCACAGATACGTACGCACCTATTCGAACTGTGCTGTGTGCAGGGTAACCGTTAAATAACATATCTCTTCCAATTTTTCAAAATGTTATCTCTCAAAACACAATGCCAGAGCTAGCACAAGGCACTCACGGTCTAGCTGTACACACACGGTGAGGGTATGATACCCACTGAAGAGGCGGGATGGAAAAAGCACCTGCGGACAGAGAGGAAGAAGTAATAAAACAGACCGGGACGCGACGTTCGGATGCGATCTTGAAGAACGAGCAGGCGTTGATTAACGTGGAGGGGGAACAATATCCCCACGGAGCGGACGGCCTGAGGGGCAGCGCGGGACGGGAGACGGCACAGGCGGGTGGGCAGGCGGTCCGCCGGGCAGCTGCAGAGCGCGTGGCAGCCCCGGAGGGGCCGCTGGGCCGGTGGCCGAACGTCGAAGGCGTGTGTTGTTGGAGAAGGAGACGGGGAAAGCCGTGCCTGGCCATGCGACCAGGGACTTCAGTGAGAGCTGGCGGACCGCGGAAGAAGAGGATCAGCCTTCCTGCCACCGTCCAGAGTGCGGGGACACGTGGCACTCGCGTGCGGGGACACGTGGCACTCCTCCGGACCGCCAGGCTGCTGTTTTACTGTATGCTTCTCTTTCCTGTCCCGTCGAGTTTTGCGATTCACTCTATCATTTATCATTTTTTAGGCGAGGCAACCCTCGGT
>NW_024342259.1:0-13058 GCF_902729225.1 Pteropus medius
TACTGGGTCCAACCCCTTACCAAGGAGCGACCCCTTCTCATGCTGTCTATAGATGGAAAGTCTTTTGAGGGCTTACTTGATTCGGGTGCAGATTCCACTATTCTTTCCCAAGAACATTGGCCCTCCTCTTGGCCGTTACAGCCCTCCTCCACCCACCTTCAAGGTATTGGCCAATCTCATAATACCCTACAGAGTAGCAAGATTCTTAC
Source organism: Pteropus medius (assembly GCF_902729225.1). Classification (NCBI taxonomy): domain Eukaryota; kingdom Metazoa; phylum Chordata; class Mammalia; order Chiroptera; family Pteropodidae; genus Pteropus; species Pteropus medius. The sequence goes on from NW_024342259.1 coordinate 210, forward strand.
GTGGTCAGATGGAGAAGGAAACTCTGGTCAAATCCAACCCTTTGTGGTCCCAGGTCTACCTGTTAACTTGTGGGGGAGAGATATTTTGGCACAAATGGGGGCAATATTATGCAGCCCTAACGAGGTGGTCACCAAACAAATGTTACAATCTGGGTTCATACCTGGTAAAGGACTTGGAAAATCTAATCAGGGAATTAACTCACCCATTGAGACCACCCCAAAAACAAACCGTCATGGTCTAGGAGCATTTTTCATAAGGGTTACTGATCCTCCTGCACCCCAGGCGGATAAGATCCATTGGAAATCAGGGGATCCTGTCTGGGTTGATCAGTGGCCCCTCCCCTCTTATAAGATTTCAGCCGCCCTCCGTTTAGTGCAGGAACAATTAGGGGCTGGCCGTTTGGGGCCCTCTTTTTCCAGTAATCTCAAGAATGGTACCTGGAGGCTTTTACAGGACCTAAGAGAAGTTAATAAAACAATGCAAATCATGGGGCCCTTACAGCCTGGGCTGCCTTCCCCCCCGTTGCTATTCCCAACATAATATAATATGAATATGAATGATGTAATAATATTATAAATGGTGATGGATAGTCTTGTAAATAATATAACGATATTATAGATGATAATAAATAATGTTGAGTAATAGTGGAATGATTAAAATATTAACTGGATAATAAATAATATTATAAATAATATAATGGTACTATAGATGATAATAAATAATATTATGGATAAATAATATAATATTATAAATAATAATAAATAATATTATAAATAATATAATATTATAAATAATATTATATTATAAATAATATAATATTATAAATAATATTAAATAACATTATAAACAATATAATATTATAAATAATATTAAGTAATAATATAATATAAATATAAATAATATAAATATAATGCTTCAGCCACACAAAAACACACTGGTTACCCCACAGGCTAATTAAGCCATTTAACCCTACCCAGGGTGACCCCTGAGAAGCTTTCTCTGCTTAATTTCAGAACGATGTTCCTTCTGCTCATGTTTCTGCTGCCCTCCTGCATCGCGCATAGAATATTCAACTTTACTTGGACTGTCGTCAATGAAGCGGGTGACATTGCTTATACTACCTCAACTTTGGCAAGTACAACCCCATGGCCTACACTCACTCCAGACCTATGCGGCCTAGCTGCCGGAGCCGCACCAGCCTGGGGACTTTCGGACATTTTCCTCCCCCTCTCCCGGCTCCCCGAGGGTAGCCAAGCTGGTCGCTGGAGGGGAGGGTGTGGATCGGCCCGAGGGAGATCCACCCTCAGAGAACCTGATTTCTATGTCTGCCCAGGCGGGCACAGAAGTAGAAACCTTAATTACCAATGTGGATTTAGAGATTCTTTCTATTGTGCTTCTTGGGGATGTGAAACCACTGGTGACGCCTACTGGCACCCTGTCTCCACATGGGATTATATTATAGTTAAAAAGGGCTGGCATAATTCCCAGCCTAATGTGACCGCTACCCCTGAATGCATAAATACTCATAGAACCCAAGGGTGGTGTACTCCCCTTCTTATTTCCTTTACCGATAAAGGAAAAAGAGCACCCCTTGTGGGATGGACAAGGGGACATGAATGGGGCCTGAGACTTGATGCAATTGGAATGGATCCAGGGTTCACATTCAAGGTGAAATTAATTCGCTCCACACCTAATACTGAACCAAAAATTGTTTTAGGCCCAAATAAAGCCCTGTCTCGGCCGCAAAGCCCCCAAACACCCCTCCGGGAGAATACTCCTCTCCCTCCCCAGAGCACTGCCTATCAAGCCCGTTTGCCCCCCGTTAGGCCTTCCACAGGTGAGGCCCTAAAGGCCCTAGCTAATGCCACTGCACAGTCCCTTAACACCTCGACCTATGAGGATTGCTGGATGTGTTTTTCCCCTGTTCCCCCTTTTTATGAAGGCATTGCAACTGTCTTGCCAGACATGACCTATACCAATGATTCACGGCAGACACGCTGGGTGGACTCTCCTTTTTCTGAGTCCTCTCCCGGGCTCACATTGGCCCAGTTGTCAGGAATTGGCCTCTGCATTCATAGTACCTCATTGCTTCTTCCCCCTGAATTGTTGCCTATTTGCAATACCTCCCATACGCCTCTAACACAACACCATTTCCTTGTTGCTCCCCAAGGAACGTATTTCGCTTGCTCTTTTGGAATAACCCCGTCTATTGTCCCCCAGTTATTGGTAGAAAATCATGAATATTGTGTCTTAGTTGTGCTGCTACCTAAGGTCTCAATACATCCTCCTGAAGATTTGATTCCCTTTTATCATAGTGCCCCGCGTGTCAAAAGGGAACCTGTAACTGCCATCACTCTGGCAGTCCTCTTGGGGTTGGGGGCCACAGGAGCAGGGACCGGCATTGCCTCTATAATTACTACAAATCAACAATTCCATACCCTTAGCTTGGCCATAGATAAAGACATTCAAAATCTGCAAGAAGGCCTTGATAACCTTAAAGAATCTGTTGTTTCACTTTCTGAGGTAGTTCTTCAAAATCGCCGCGGTCTTGACCTTCTATTTCTTAAAGAAGGCGGTCTGTGCGCTGCCCTTAAAGAAGAATGTTGTTTTTACACAGATAAAACTGGGTTAGTCCAAGACAGTATTGAAAAAATAAAGAAAAATCTGGAGACCCGGCAAAAACAAAGAGAAAAGGACGAAGCCTGGTATAAAAGTTGGGTCTCTAACACCCCCTGGCTGTCCAACCTACTTCCTACTATTCTCGGACCTCCTCCTTTTACTGTCGATTGGCCCCTGGGCAGTGCAAAAACTAACTGCTTTTATTAAAGCACAGGTTGATCAACTAATTAAACCAGCTGTTGCCGTCCACTACCACCACTTGACAACTCAGGATGATGACGACGTGGAGCAAGATCCCCGGCACCCTAGAAATCTTAACCCCTCTAATACAGCCCTGCGCCTGCATCGACTTCTTTAAGGCCTAGCTCCCCCCCCCGAACATGGGGCGGCATGAAACTAGAGACATGCCTACCTCACCCTTGGAGGAGGGTCTCGAGGTATGGGCACCGAGCAGAGTGACGGGCAAAGCACCGCAAGGAAGGGCCCTTCTGTGCCTTCTCTAGTCCTTCCTGAGAACATGCCTGACTTGCATAGAGGTTGGTATCATACTAATCTTACACAAACCGGCTCTGCCTCTCCTCCCCAAAAGATACCAAGAGCCATGGCTGGTGAGTTCATTAAAAGCTCACGGGAGGAGTCGGGCCTCTGTTCCCTCTCTCGGTCAAAGCCCACCTTTCTAAAAAAAGAAAGGGAGGAGATGTCGGGAGCCTTAAGCCTGTCCAAAGATAAGAATCACATCCTGAATAAACTCTGCTATCTGTGACCATTTGGACAGCCAGGGCACTGGGAAGCGCCGGCCTTATCTCGTGTCTTTGATCCCCATTCCCCTGCCTGCAGAGCGGGAGCCTGCAACTTCTCACACAGCCCATCTGTTTCTGACCAGCCAGGCAGAAATCACCTCCTCTGGTGGTCGCCAATAAGCTTGTAACGAAATACTCTTTGATCAGTCCTGCCCCTGCCCTCTTCACCTGAGTGTATAAATATAACCACTTGAAAATAAAATTTTGAGGCTAGATCAGAACACTGTCTTGCCTCCACTCTTTTCTCCCGCCCATGTTTTCTTCAAGGTGCGGTCCTCCTCGGGTTCTACGCAATAACTAGGTCCTGCGGGTCGGGACACTTAAAATCTAAACAAACCCACAAACAACCCCGCAACCTATAACATATCTAAGCTGAAGGATTCATGGCAAGTGCAGAAAATGTAAACCATTATGAGGAAATCATGCCAACTAACAGATGGACAAGAAAATTCCCGTTAAAATTATCCATATTTTTAGCCTGCTTGATAATAATTTATTGAGGAAAAAGGTTTCTTTGGATGCAAAATCATTGGGTAAACGATCGTAGAAAACAATGACATTGACACACGCTACGATTACTTGGTGATTATAAAGAGGACATCATCTGTTGATTACCATGGAGAAATCGTGAGACTCTTTCATCTTTAAGTCCAATGTCATAATCAAGGAATGGAAGACAAATTAAAATTGGAATAAACTTTTCACAGACATTGCTATTGTGTAAGGAGAAAAAGCACCCAAGTTTGGATGCCTTCTAGATGAATTAGATTATGAAGACCATGACACTAAGTGTATTTTATAATCGTTGATTAGGAACGAGGTACAAAGGATGACACTGTTACCGGAGAGCGGGATCCTCTTCCGGCACGTCATCCCATGCTTGATGTCTGGAACAATGGATAGAGCGAGATAACGAAATACTGTAGAGAAGAGAAGTTTCGTTAGAATGGAAAGTCCACTTGCAGACGTGGAAGCGGACCTGAGCAAGAGAGGCGTGGCTCAAAAGGCCTGGCAACCAAGCTTTCGGGGTTTTGTTTCCTATTTGTTCTAGGTGGGCACTTTTTTAGAGCACTGAGCATTCTTGATTGATAATTAAGACTGGCAGGACTCTGTGATTTATCATTTGCTTTCTGCGCATATTCCTTCCCAGAATTCAGCCTGTTATAATGGACTTAATGAACTTCTGGGCATACACGTCGCCTTATGATCATGGTATAATGGGGTTCAGGTGAGTTGAAGGTCGCTGAGGTCTTCATTGCACGGTGCAATTGACTGGCCAAAAGCCCTACCCAATTTTCTGCATTCTTGTTTACTGCTATGCATTACCTTTAGCCCCAAAATGCCTTCTCGCTTGCTTAATTGTGGGCGGGCATGGGCAGACCCTTCTTCCAAAAGGACGACCTCGGTGTCTTTGCAGGCAGACGCTAAAGCCCCGATCTATCTTTCCTGCTTAACTCTTTTCTAAGAGCCATGAACCCGCTTCTTCTTAGTAGCGATATTGAGGGATGGGAGGTCTGTTCTTCTGTATCTGCTTCCTGCTGAGAAGGGTCATCGTCCCTGTCTATTGAGGTTTCACGCTGCTGTATCCCTTTATGCCTCACTCATACTGGGTATCTTGGGTTTCTGCTGAAGTGCTGCCCCAGTCACTTGAGAAGGAAAAGAAGATACAATGTTGTTATCTAAATCATCTACGAATGACTTTCTACTATTGTTTTACCAAAGAAATGAGGAAAGGAGAATAGGCTGGGTTGATATATTTCTGAAAGAATAAAAAAACTTTGGCCTGAATTCCTCTTTGTTCTCAGACCCTAAGGACCCTGCTTTGACTAGGGCCATTCCCTCATGGTGGTCCGAGGATCCTTATCTAAATCCAGAGGAGATGAGTGAACAATTTCAGGGTCATTATGTGGATTTGGGGGATAGGGCCTTTGTCCCACAGTAAGGTGGGAAGAAAATTTAATCAGATTTACTAAAGAAAAAAGAAAACCATAAACTAAGAACTCTGCAAGAGATGTCCCGTATCATTTCCCGATGTAAGTTGCAGAATTTTAAACGTGATGTCCCGTATCAATATTAGGATCATTGGGGGATTTTTCGAATGACATAAATGTAACTGTAATAATGTATGCCTGTGTAAGTACACCCAAAAAAGAGAGAGAGACGGAGAGAGTGAGGGAGGGAGGGAGGTAGAGAGTGAGGGAGAGAGAGAGAGAGAGATAGAGAGAAAGAGAAAGAGAATTAGTTTATGTGATGGGATCAAAAATAGGAAAGTTGAAACAATTGCTCAGTGTAGGCAAAGGGTATATAGGTGTTCTTTGTAGTATTACTTCAACTCTTCCATAGGCTTCAAAGTTGTAAAACCTAAATGCTGGAGAATAAATCAGGGTGTGCAGGAAGCACATGCAGGTAACTGAGAGGAGAGCACACTCTGCATACCACATTCTGTTAATCTGGGTCTCCTTGGGGCTGCATGGTGGGCTGTTATGTCTGGAGGATGACTCTTCCCCTTTCAAAATTGTGTCTTTGCATCCTGGCACAGTTTACAGAGTATGTGTCAGGTCCACGTGTTGTGTGGAACAGAGCCCTGTTTCCAGCGGCAATGAAAGTGTTGGCTCTGTGGAACAACAGTCCAAATGGTGTTCCCAAGCATTGTCTCAAGGCATTCGGTTTTCTGGAAGAAACAAATGACCCAGACAGCATCAACATATGTCATCGCAGCGCGTTGGTGTGCGTAGCTGATGATTGTCCCCCGGCAATGCCCTCTGAGCCTCTCCCACCTGTTGCAGCAGGAAAGAGCAGAACTTGCAGGGCTTAGTGGTGGCCCCTTTTTCTCCTGTCATTTCTCCTAGAAATCCGATGAAATCCCAAGTGTCTCCACTAACCGAGCCAATGCTCTTCCTGGGCCTCTCCAGTCTGGGATCGGGTTTTCTATTTCCACCCGTTATCCTTGATGTGATTGATCGCATTAATCAATCTTCAAATGTTGAACCAGCCTTGCATACCTGATTTATGTTTTTGGCGTCTAGGAGGCCAAAAATTTCCAGAGAACGTTACCTTGTTGAAAGCAACCTTGCATGTGAACTTTTTGAAGCTGCCATTGGTTGTATCAGATGGCCAGTTCTTTGGCAATGGTCAAAGGATCTCTCACAATTTTCAGATTCGAGGACTTGTTGGCAAGGTAATGCAGGGCTGAGACAACTGCCTGAAATTCAATCAGTTGTGCAGATCCTTGAGTTTCATGCTGTTTAGAAAGTTTTGTGTAAGCTCCATCATGCACGATGGTGCCGATAACCTGTAAAATTTCCCTTTACTTTTCAGTCGCTTGATAACAAAGTTCTTCCCATTAAGTCAAAAATCGCCGGAGAGGGATGAACAACTTCAGGACTTGTGGTTAATCATACTAATGTACTTTCTATTTTATGTTTGGTAACTGCCCCCAGATCATAAGGAGTAGTTTGTTTATAGTTAGCAGGATCCCCAAAGTACAGGCGCAACGGGACTTTGAGCCCCAGTACCGAATAGGTAATGAGGGGTTACCAGGTGGTGGGTTTTAGCGGATGCTAAATTGATACCAAACTCAGAGGCAAAATTGCCAACGGGCATGTTTTTTTCGTTTTATGGTACAGAAGCCACCCCAATGTAAGATGTTTCAACTTAACGAATTTTAACCTCTCGATGTTGCGAAAATGATATACATTCTGTGGAAACTGTACCTCGATTTTTGAATTTTCCTCTTTTCCTGGCTAGCGATATGAGTTATGGTATTCTCTCGTGGTGCTGGGCAATGATAGAGAGTCTCGGCTCCCCAACATCACAACGAAGACGACCGTCAAATGCCGATACGTAGTATCCTTTGCATTGCAGGGATTTTTGGACATCGCGTGTCGGCTTTCTGCGTCCAGTCATGTCTACAAAACACTCAGCTGTGTCTGCTGTTTCCGTTGAGAAGTAGAGGTTCGCAGTTACTGCAGATACAGCCCAAATGTAAACGCTCCGGGCCTATTTCAGGTTGGCTAGGCTAAGCTATGATGTTTAGTAGATTAGGTGTATTAAATGCATTTTCACTTGCTATATTTTCAACTAAGGATTGGTTTGTCAGGACAAAACTTACCACATCCTATCTGTTTTCCTACGAAAAGGATTTCCCACTGGATCAAACTCTGAACCTGTCTTTCAGTATTTTTTTTAATTTTATTTTTATTTCTTCCCTCATTATCCAGATCAGTTTGCTGTTTGTTTTAGATAGATACTAGACATACTTCGGGGGTCCCCACTTCCCTGATCTTATTAAAAAAAAATTATTCTTCCAGAGAATCGCAAATTATCATCAGACTCAAGGGGCTCATCGACGGCTATGAGTGCTTCACTAGGTTTATGGATTCTGGGCTGAAGTCATGTTGGAATGGCTTTGTTGTGCCACGGGGTACAACGAGTGTTTTCCCTGATCGCCCTTAGGATCAGGAACTCTGTTGCCACAGATGCATAGGCAGCAGCCATCACAAAGGCACTGTAGACAGAGGCCGAAATTTGGTACATGCGTAGGATATGGAACCTTATCACCTTGTACCTCAGTTGGGGTAACGACTTCCTGAAAACCATAAGTACCGCCAGCAGCAGTGCTTCCAGCCTAGAGGCACAGACTTACAGCAATCTGTGTCCCAGGCAGACTTCAGCACATCCGGCTCCAGTGAGAACTGGAACTGAGCTAATGCATATCTGCAAAAATTCTTGGCCCAGCTCTCTGAAAACATGGTGCGTGCTGATTCATTCCAGCTGAGGTTCTCAACAGCAGATGTTGGCAAATCTTTCAGGGATACGATCGAATGTACATACATGATTGAGTACAAGCAGTTGCATAGCCAACAACCTCACAAACACCTAAGGGAGGAAGTGTAGCTCTCATCCCCACTTACAAAGGGTGAACATGTGGATCCGATAGGTCAAAAGACTTTCCCGAGGTCACGCAGAACCTGGACTGGAATACAAGCAGCCTGTCTCTGGAGCTTCTGCTCCTACCACTTCTGTGTACACCAGCATGTTACTAATGTGGGCAACTGCTAGTTCTCCTCATAGCTATTTCCTATCTAGGTTGGGGTTTATCTAGTCAATTCATCTGGTAAATACCATGACAAGGTGTATTTGAATGTTACTCAGACCGTGGAGACATTCTGAGCTGCTGCATTTCCTACAGGAATCAAGTTGGTCTGGATTAGAGAGCAAAGAAGGAGCAAAATATTTCCCATTCAGTTTATCACACTGCCTTTCTGTAAGTCCCATGGCCCGATAACTGAAGCACCAAGAGGAAGCGAGGCGACTCACATTGGCTCTCAGAACTTTGTGAGCATACACAAAGGAAAGATCTGAACACTGATCGCCAGCACCTGGGTTAATTCTGCTTTGGGGATGAATACGGTGAGTAAGCAAGAGTTGCCAGAAGAGAGGAGACAGGTAGCACATATGTGAATTGCTTATTTACGAAAGTTTCCATTTAATATATTCAGACCACAGTCCATCGAATGTAACATACCGCTGTGAGCCACACCGCACATGAGTGGGGAAAGCTGTCTCGTCTCATCTGATCTTCAGAAACCCCTAAGAGTGGAGTTGCTGTTTTGTTCCCTGCTTTGTAAAGAGGATCAGAGTTGATGGCATTTGCCCGAATCCAACAGGAATGTGACGAGAAATCGGATCACCTGTCACTTGTGCCCCTGTCCCTAATGCATTCTGTATGCGTTGTATTTTTACTAATTGGGACAAATGACAGTCTTAAACCTGACATTACACATCAGGGTTGGAGTTGCTCAGCTCAATCGGTTTGTTGATGGCAGAAGAAAATGAATGCCACATTGTCTTGGCGTATGTGCATGTTTTCTATCTCAGACCACTGAGCAGCTTCGGTTCCTGCAGGAGCGGCAAATGATCTAGAAGGGAACGCAAGTAGAGAGAGGAGCAGTTCCCTCCCTCCCCCTCCCACTATTTGCCTGATTCCCAGGGCCTGATTGGTTAGGCAGCTAGACGTGTCATCACACCTCACAATGACCTTCAGAGCCGAGGCATCACAACTGTTGATATGAGCCAAGGCCTGGCAACAAGCACTTGGGTTACTTCGTCATCAGGCCTGAGAATAGTAAGGGAGATTCTGCTGGAGAGAAAGTAGATATTACCTAAGTCTGGGGACTGTCTACTGGTCTGCATCTCTGTTCCCTGGACATTCAGCTCTCTTGGCCTCAGCACTCTTCATAGTCTTTAGCAAAATCTCCGCACTGAAAACTTCCCCCGTGAGAGCAGTTACCAAAATGTCCTAACGGTGTTCTTGTGTTTCAACAGGTTAACTGGGCAGTGGTCAGCGATGCTGGCTTTCCTATCTGATCACTCAGAGAGATTCGCAAGGGAACTCGGTCTCAGGTGGGTTTTTATTTCTCTTTCTCCCTCTCTAGATAAAACCTGGGCCCTGGCACTTAAACTGCTACTTCTGGAAAAGGCCAATTCCCTGATATAGGCTATTTGCTTGTAGAAAACAGGACTGTGGGTAGTAACAATCCTCAAGCCACATGACCTTGAAAGTCTCTGGTACAGAACAACGAGATTGTTATCATTGAAATGTGACGCCTGTTGGTACTGCCCAGAGATACGGCATGGAATTTTACAGAATGGGTAGGGACTAATGGAAGCACATGGCTTGGTGTCCTGTAGAGTGAACCTGTCGAATTTAATTTCATATTTCTGATGCAATATAACTTACTTACATATGGCAATCGGACCAATGCCTTAAGTGCACGTCTCTATAGAAGAAGCAAGTCAGTCATGAGATAATTTGCGAAAAGAATAGATACAACTTCAACACGCAAAAGAAGACGTTATATACTCCTGTAAGAATGAGGTATGAAATAACAAATAAGTCTATGCATTCAGTGCAAACATAGTCATGAAAGCCAACAGAAGTTTGCCATGAGTGAGCAGATTATTCAGTACACGGAAGAGAACACGTTTGGGAATAACCATGATAGCGGGCTTTCCCTACGATATATGAACATCTAGGCTATCGATTTAACAACTAAAACAGGGATTGACACTCTGTCAATGGAAAAGAATAGATCAGGAAACAGACCTATGGTCATGAGAAAAGGAAAAAAGGAATAATCTTGGCATTTCAAGTCAGACGATGCCCTCAGAGCAATCTCTTGTGATTACTACTGGAAGCAATTGTGTGTGTTGGGGAGGAGCCAGGAGAAAGACGCCCCTGTGTCGACTGGATTAAGTGGGTCACATCATCCCTCTCAGGCTTTCGCGCTTGAGCTCTCTTCCGGGCACATCTGTGTCGTCGAACAATCGTGGATAGAGGACGTTCCGATGTCATTCCCAACAAGCCCTCACCTAGCCCCGGGAGGGCCGATAAACACATAAAAGGCTTAAAATCTAAAGAAACCCACAAACAACCCCCCAAACTATAACATATCTAAGCTGAAGGATTCATGGCAAGTGCAGAAACTGTAAACCATTATGAGGAAATCATGCCAACTAACAGATGGACAAGAAAAGTCCCGTTAAGATTATCCAAATTTTTAGCCTGCTTGATAATAATTTATTGAGGAAAAAGGTTTCTTTGGATGCAAAATCATTGGGTAAACGATCGTAGAAAACAATGACATTGACACACGCTCCGATTCCTTGGCGATTATAAAGAGGATATCATCCGTTGATTACCATGGAGAAATCGTGAGACTATTTCATCTTTAACTCCAATGTCATAATCAAGTAATGGAAGACAAATTAAAATTGGAATAAACTTTTCACAAACATCGCTATTGTGTAAGGAGAAAAAGCACCCAAGTTTGGATGCCTTCTAGATGATATAATGATCATGGTAATGATCATTACCATGATCATTACCTCATCATGGTAATGAGGCCAAGTGCTGAGGCCAAGAGAGCTGAATGTCCAGGGAACAGAGAAGCAGAGCAGCAGACGGTCCCCAGACATAGGTAATATCTACTTTCTTTCCAGCATCATCTCCCTTACTATTCTCAGGCCTGATGACGAAGTAACCCAAGTGCTTGTTACCAGGTCTTGGCTCATATCAACAGTTTTGATGTCTCGGCTCTGAAGGTCATTGTGAGGCGTGATGACACGTCTCGCTGCATAACCAATCAGGCCCTGGGACTCTGGCAAATAGTGGGAGTGGGAGGGAGGGAACTGTTCCTCTCTCTACGTGCGTTCCCTTCTAGATCATTTGCCGCACCTGCAGGAACCGAAGCTGCTCAGTGATCTGGGATAGAAAACATGCACATACACCAAGACAATGTGGCATTCACTTTCTTCTGCCATCAACAAACCGATTGAGCTGAGCAACTGCAACCCTGATGTGTAATGTCAGGTTTAAGACTGTCATTTGTCCCAAAAATAAAAATACAACGCATACAGAAGGCATTAGGGAAAAGGGCAAAAGGGACAGGTGATCCGATTTCCCGTCACGTTCCTGTGGGATTTCGGGCAAATGCCATCAACTCTGATCCTCTTTACAAGGCAAGGAACACAACAGCAACTCCACTCTTAGGGGTTTCTGAAGATCAGATGAGACGAGACAGTTTTCCCCACTCATGTGCGGTGTGGCTCACAGCGGTATGTTACATTTGGTGGACTGTGGTCTGAAACATCAAGATTGGGATGACGTGCCGGGAGAGGATCCCGCTCTCCTGTAACAATGTCATCCTTTGTACCTCGTTCCTAATCAACGATTATAAAATTCACTTAGTCTCATGGTCTTCATAATCTAATATCATCTAGAAGGCATCCAAACTTGGGTGCTATTTCTCCTTACACAATAGCGATGTTTGTGAAAAGTTTATTCCAATTTTAATTTGTCTTCCATTCCTTGATTATGACATTGGAGTTAAAGATGAAAGAGTCTCACGATTTCTCCATGGTAATCAACGGATGCTGTCCTCCTTATAATCACCAAGTAATCGGAGCGTGTGTCAATGTCATTGTTTTCTACGATCGTATCCCCAATGATTTTGCATCCAAAGAAACCTTTTTCTCAATAAATTATTATCAAGCAGGCTAAAAATGTGGATAATTTTAACGGGAATTTTCTTGTCCATCTGTTAGTTGGCCTGATTTCCTCATAATGGTTTACATTTTCTGCACTTGCGATGAATCCTTCAGCTTAGATATGTTATAGGTTGGGGGGTTGTTTGTGGGTTTCTTTAGATTTTAAGCCTTTTATGTGTTTATCGGCCCTCTTGGGACAAGGTGAGGGCTTGTTGGTGTGACATCGGAACGTCCTCTATCCACGATTGTTCGACGACACAGACGTGCCCGGAAGAGAGCTCAAGCGCGAAAGCCTTGGAAGGATGATGTGACCCACTTAATCCAGTCAACACAGGGGCGTCTTTCTCCTGGCTCCTCCCCAACACACACAATTGCTTC
>NW_024342260.1:0-10729 GCF_902729225.1 Pteropus medius
GTGTCCCAGCTCATCCAAGAAGCCCCAGGGCTCCGTGCTTGGGCCTCTCTTCCTTCCTGCTTTTTCATGTGATATCAGAGCTCTGGACTGGAATAGACACCTCCGTCTCCTTCACCTTTCTGCCTGGGCTGCTCGTCATGTTTCCTGTACACTCATTCAAAATTCAGAAAACTGAGTCTCATGCACATGATCACACAGCTAATAAGAGACAGAGTCACATACAGCCCAACAGTTGTCTGACTTTGCCAAACTGACCTCTTTCTACAAGGCGAAGGATGCCATTTTGGCTTCCTCCTCCACAAGGATGGAAGGGCACCTGGGACGATAAAAGGGAGGTCCAAAGCATCGCTGGGCACACTGCCTGTGGGTGTCCCTGAAGTCTGCACATGGATAAAGACAGAAATTAGACCCATTTTCTGTCCCAAGGAGCTCAATGGGACCCTGAGAGCATGTCAAACGAATGTACCCACTACCCGCAGTAGACTGAACAATGCCCACAAAGCCCCGGGGCCTGACAAGCCTGTGTATTTGCCGCAAGTGAGGAATTTCTCAAAAGTCTGCACTTTGGGCTCAAAATGGACGTGAACTGAGTGCTGAAAGTCAGAGGTACCATATATAAATATATATGCATATATATGGATATATATATATGCACATATATAAATGGGAGATTTTTTAAGAAAAAAAGCTCTGTTGCTTTCAGCTCTTTAAGGAAAGCAGGCCATTCCAAGCACATCCGTCGTCAGGGAGAGTGGACACTGTGGGTCCGAGAGCCACTATGAGACAGTGTCCCAGCTCATCCAACAGCCCCGGGGTTCCATGCTGGGTCCTCTCTTCCTTCCTGTTTTTCAAATGTGACGTCAGAGCTCTGGACTGGATCAGACACCTCCCTGTCCTTCACCTCCCTGTCCTTGTCCAGGAACCATTTTGGCTTCCTCTTCTACAAGGTTAGACGGGAACATGGGACAATGGAATAGTCGCCCAAAGAATCGCTGGTCACAATGACTGTGGGTGGCCCTGAAGTCTACAGAAGGATACAGAGAGGAATTAGACACATTTTCTGTCCCAAGGAGCTCAATGGTTCCCTGAGAGCTTATCAAACGTATTGACCCACTACCCGCAGAGGACTGAACATTGCCCACAAAGCCCCAGGGCCTGACAAGCCTGTGTATTTGCCGAAAGTGAGCAATTTCTCAAAAGTCCCCACTTTTGGCTCAAAATGGACGTGAACTGAGTGCTTAATGCCAGAGCTACCATGTATATATATGCATATATATGTATATATATGCACATATATATATGGTGGATTTTAGGAAAAAAGGCTGTGTTGCCCTCAGGTCTTTAGGGAAGTCAACCTGTTCCAAGCACATCCGTCTTCCCAGATTGGGGACACAGGGTTTCCCAGAGCCACAATGAGACAGTGTCCCAGCTCATCAGATAGGCACCGGGGCTCAGTCCTGGGGCCTCTCTTCCTTCCTGCTTTTTCAATTTGATATCAGAGCTCTGGAATGGAGCAGACACGTCCCTGTCCTTCACCTTTCTGCCTGGGCTGCTCGTCTTGGTTCCTGTATACTCATTCAAAATTCAGAAAACTGAGTCTCATGCACATGATCACACAGCTAAGAAGAGACAGAGTCACATACAGCCCAACAAGGGTCTGAAGTGTGCCAATCTGACCACTTTCTACCAGGCGAAGGATACCATTTTGGCTTCCTCTTCTACAAGGTTGGACGGGAACATGGGACGATGGAATGGTGGCCCAAAGCAGCGCTAGTCACACTGACTGTGGGTGGCCCTGAAGTCTACAGAAGGATACACAGTGGAATTAGACCCATTTTCTGTCCCAAGGAGCTCAATGGGACCCCGAGAGCTTGTCAAACATATGTACTCACTTCCCGCAGGGGACTGAACAAGGCCACAAAGCCCCAGGGCCTGACAAGCCTGTGTATGTGCCGCAAGTGAGCAATTTCTCAAAAGTCTGTACTTTGGGATCAAAATGGACATGAACTCAGTGGTTAATGCCAGAACTACCATACGTATATGTGCATATATATGAATATATATGTTCATATATATGAATATATGTGCATATATGTGCATATATATATAAATATATGTGCATATATATATATATCTATATATATATGCACATATATATATGGTGGATTTTTAGGAAAAAAGGCTGTGTTGCCCTCAGGTCTTTAGGGAAGGCAGGCCGTTGCAATCACATCCACCTTCCCGGATTGTGGATTCAGGGGTTCCCATAGACACAATGAGACAGTGTCCCAGCTCATCAAAGAGGCATGGGGATCCGTCCTGGGGCCTCTGTTCCTTCCTGCTTCTTCAATTTGATATCAGAGCTCTGGACTGGAGCAGACACCTCCCTGTCCTTCACCTTCCTACCTTTGCTGCTCGTCATGGTTTCTGTACACGCATTCAAAATTCAGAAAAGTGATTCTCATACACGTGATCACACAGCTAATAAGTGACAGAGTCACATACAGCCCAACAGGTGTCTGAAGTTTGCCAAACTGACCTCTTTCTACCAGGGGAAGGATGCCATTTTGGCTTCCTCGTCGACAAGGATGGAGGGGCACATGGGACGATGGAAGGGCGGCCCAAAGCATCGCTGGGCACACTGCCTGTGGGTGGCCCTGAAGTCTACAGGAGGATACAGAGAGGAATTAGACCCATTTTCTGTCCCAAGGTGCTCACTGGGACCCTGAGAGCTTGTCAAACGTATTGACGCACTACCCGCAGAGGACTGAACAAGGCCACAAAGCCCCAGGGCCTGACAAGCCTGTGTATGTTCCGCAAGTGAGCAATTTCTCAAAAGTCTGTACTTTGCGCTCAAAATGGACGTGAACTGAGTGGTTAATGCCAGAGCTACTATACATATATGTGCATATATATATATATATATATATATATATATATATATATATATATATATATATATATATGCATATATATGCACATATATATATGGTGGATTTTAGGAAAAAAGGCTGTGTTGCCCTCAGGTCTTTAGGGAAGGCAACCTGTTCCAAGCACATCCGCCTTCCCGGACCGGGGACACAGGGTTTCCCAGAGCTACAATGAGACCGTGTCCCAGCTCATCAGATAGGCACCGGGGCTCAGTCCTGGGGCCTCTCTTCCTTCCTGCTTTTTCAATTTGATATCAGAGCTCTGGAATGGAGCAGACACGTCCCTGTCTTTCACCTTTCTGCCTGGGCTGCTCGTCATGGTTCCTGTATACTCATTCAAAATTCAGAAAACTGAGTCTCATGCACATGATCACACAGCTAATAAGAGACAGAGTCACATACAGCCCAACAGGTGTCTGACTTTGCCAAACTGACCTCTTTCTACAAGGCGAAGGATGCCATTTTGGCTTCCTCCTCCACAAGGATGGAAGGGCACATGCGACGATGCAAGGGCGGTCCAAAGCATCGCTGGGCACACTGCCTGTGGGTGTCCCTGAAGTCTGCACATGGATAAAGACAGGAATTAGACCCATTTTCTGTCCCAAGGAGCTCAATGGGACGCTGAGAGCATGTCAAACGTATGTACCCACTACCCGCAGTAGACTGAACAATGCCCACAAAGCCCCGGGGCCTGATAAGCCTGTGTATTTGCCGCAAGTGAGGAATTTCTCAAAAGTCTGCACTTTGGACTCAAAATGGACGTGAACTGAGTGCTGAAAGTCAGAGGTACCATATATAAATATATATGCATATATATGCATATTTATATGCGCATATATAAATGGGAGATTTTTAAAGAAAAAAAGCTCTGTTGCTTTCAGCTCTTTAAGGAAAGCAGGCCATTCCAAGCACATCCGTCGTCAGGGAGAGTGGACACTGTGGGTCCGAGAGCCACTATGAGACAGTGTCCCAGCTCATCCAACAGCCCCGGGGTTCCATGCTGGATCCTCTCTTCCTTCCTGTTTTTCAAATGTGACGTCAGAGCTCTGGACTGGATCAGACACCTCCCTGTCCTTCACCTCCCTGTCCTTCTCCAGGAACCATTTTGGCTTCCTCTTCTACAAGGTTAGACGGGAACATGGGACAATGGAATGGTCGCCCAAAGAATCGCTGGGCACACTGACTGTGGGTGGCCCTGAAGTCTACAGAAGGATACAGAGAGGAATTAGACACATTTTCTGTCCCAAGGAGCTCAATGGTTCCCTGAGAGCTTATCAAATGTATTGACACACTACCCGCAGAGGACTGAACATTGCCCACAAAGCCCCAGGGCCTGACAAGCCTGTGTATTTGCCGAAAGTAAGAAATTTCTCAAAAGTCCCCACTTTTGGCTCAAAATGGACGTGAACTGAGTGCTTAATGCCAGAGCTACCATATATATATGTGCATATATATGTATATATATGCACATATATATATGGTGGATTTTAGGAAAAAAAGGCTGTGTTGCCCTCAGGTCTTTAGGGAAGTCAACCTTTTCCAAGCACATCCGTCTTCCCGGATTGGGGACACAGGGTTTCCCAGAGCCACAATGAGACAGTGTCCCAGCTCATCAGATAGGCACCGGGGCTCAGTCCTGGGGCCTCTCTTCCTTCCTGCTTTTTCAATTTGATATCAGAGCTCTGGAATGGAGCAGACACGTCCCTGTCCTTCACCTTTCTGCCTGGGCTGCTCGTCATGGTTTCTGTACACTCATTCAAATTTCAGAAAAGTGAGTCTCATACATGAGATCACACAGCTAATAACTGACAGAGTCACATACAGCCCAACAGGTGTCTGAAGTTTGCCAAACTGCCCTCTTTCTCCCAGGCGAAGGATGCCATTTTTGCTTCCTCCTCGACAAGGACGGAGGGGCACATGGGACGATGGAAGGGCGGCCCAAACCATCGCTGGGCACAGAGCTGTGGGTGGCCATGAAGTCTGCAGAAAAATACAGAGAGGAATTAGACCCATTTTCTGTCCCAAGGAGCTCAATGGGACCCTGAGAGCTTCTCAAAAGTATGTACCCACTACCCGCAGAAGAGTGAACATTGCCCACAAAGCCACAGGGCCTACGAAGCCTGTGTATTTGCCGCAAGTGAGGAATTTCTCAAAAGTCTGCACTTTTGGCTCTAAATGGACGTGAGATGAGTGCTTAATGCCAGAGCTACCATATATATATATGTGCATATATATGAATATGAATATATATCAATATATATGCATATATATATATATATCGGGTGGATTTTTAGGAAAAAAGGCTGTGTTGCCTTGAGGTTTTAGGGAAGGCAGGCTTTTCCAAGCACATCCGCCTTCCCATCTCGTGGACACAGGGGGTCTCAGAGCCACAATGAGACAGTGTCCCATCTCATCCAAGAGGCCCCGGGGCTCCATCCTGCGGCCTCTCTTCCTTCCTACTTTTTCCATTTGATATCAGACCTCTGGACTGAATCAGAGACTTCCCTCTCCTTCACCTTTGTGCCTGAGTTGCTCGTCATGGTTCATGTGCACGCATTCAAAATTCAGAAAACTGAGTCTCATACACGTGATCACAGAGCTAATAAGTCACAGAGTCACATACAGCCCAACAGGTGTCTGAAGTTTGCCAAACTGACCTCTTTCTACCGGGCGAAGGATGCCATTTTGGCTTCCTCCTCCACAAGGATGGAGGGGCAGATGGGACGATGGAAGGGCGGCCCAAAGCATCGCTGGGCACACTTCCTGTGGGTGGCCCTGAAGTCTGCAGAAGGATACAGAGAGGAATTAGACCCATTTTCTGTCCCAAGGAGCTCAATGGGACCCTGAGAGCTCGTCAAACGTATTGACCCACTACCGGCAGAGGACCGAACATTGCCCACAAAGCCCCAGGGCCTGACAAGCCTGTGTATTTGCCGAAATTGAGCAATTTATCAAAAGTCTGCACTTTGGGCTCAAAATGGACGTGAACTGAGTGCTTAATGCCAGAGCTACCAAGTATATATATGCATATATATGAATATATATGCACATATATATATGGTGGATATTTAGGAAAAAAGGCTGTGTTGCCCTCAGGTCTTTAGGGAAGACAACTTTTTCCAAGCACATCCGGCTTCCCGGATTGGGGACACAGGGTTTCCCAGAGCCACATGAGACAGTGTCCCAGCTCATCCAAGAGGCACCGGGGCTCAGTCCTGGGGCCTCTCTTCCTTCCTGCTTTTTCAATTTGATATTAGAGCTCAGGACTGGAGCAGACACCTCCCTGTCCTTCACGTTTCTGCATGGGCTGCACACCCGGTTCCTGGACAATCATTGAAAATTCAGGATGGAGGGGCACATGGGACGATGGAAGGGTGGCACACCGCCTGTGGGTGGCCATGAAGTCTGCAGAAAAATACAGAGAGGAATTAGACCCATTTTCTGTCCCAGGGAGCTCAATGGGACCCTGAGAGCTTGTCAAAAGTATGTACCCACTACCCGCAGAGGACTGAACATTGCCCATAAAGCGCCAGGGACTGACTAGCCTGTGTATTTGCAGCAAGTGAGCAATTTCTCAAAAGTCTGTACTTTGGGATCAACATGGACGTGAACTGAGTGCTTAATGCCAGAACTACCATATATATATATGCATATATATGAATATATATGCACATATATATGGTGGACTTTTAGGAAAAAAGGCTGTGTTGCCCTCAGGTCTTTAGGAAGGCAGGCCTTTCCAAGCACATCCGCCTTCCCGGATTGTGGACACAAGGTGTCCCAGAGCCACAATGAGACAGTGTCCCAGCTCATCCAAGAGGCACCGGGGCTCCGTCCTGGGGCCTCTCTTCCTTCCTGCTTTTTCGATTAGACATCAGACCTCTGGACTGGATCAGAGACTTCCCTCCCCTTCACCTTTGTGCCTGAGTTGCTCGTCATGGTTCCTGTACACTCATTCAAAATTCAGAAAACTGAGTCTCATACACGTGATCACACAGCTAATAAGTCACAGAGTCACATACAGCCCAACAGGTGTCTGAAGTTTGCCAAACTGACCTCTTTCTACTGGCGAAGGATGTCATTTTGTGTTCCTCCTCGACAAGGATGGATGGGCACATAGGACGATGGAAGGGCGGCCCAAAGAATCACTGGGCACACTGCCTGTGGGTGGTCCTGAAGTCGGCAGAAGGATACAGAGAGGAATTAGACCCATTTTCTATCCCAGGGAGCTCAATGGGACCCTGAGAGCTCGTCAAATGTATGTACCCACTACCCGCAGAGTACTGAACATGGCCCACAAAGCCCGAGGGCCTGACAAGCCTGTGTATTTGTCGCAAGTGAGCAATTTCTCAAAAGTCTGCACTTTGGGCTCTAAATGGACATGAACTGAGTACTTAATGCCAGAGCTACCATATATATATATATATGTATATATATATATATACATATATATATATATATGCATATATATGAATATATATTCACATATATATATCGTGGATTTTTAGGAAAAAATGTTGGTTGCCCTCAGGTCTTTAGGGACGGCAGGCCGTTCGATGAACATCCGCCTTCCCGGAGGGTGGACACAGGGGGTACCAGAGCCACAATGAGACAGTGTTGCAGCTCATCCGAGAAGCCCCGGGACTCCTTTCCTAGGACTCTGTTCCTTCCCGCTTTCTCAGTCTGAATAGAAACTTTTGGACTAGAGCAGTCACCTATCCGCAGTCACATTTCTTCCTGGGATGGTCGTGGGGGTCCGTGGATGCTCATTCATTCAAAAATAAGTCAACTAAGTCTCAGAGAGGAGATCACACACCTAATAAGTGACAGAATCAGAGTGTGGACACAGGGGCTTCCAGAGCCACAATGCGACCTGGTCCCTTCTCATCCAAGAGGCCTGAGACCCCGGCTGTGCCCCCGCCTCCCCGTATTCTGGCCTAGCTGCTGCTCAGTACCCAGAGACCCCGGCTTTGAACCAAGACCCCAGACACCCCATCTCAGAACCCAGAGGTCTCAGGTCGCTATACAGGAGTCGGCACCCGGCCAGCCCTGATGTCTGACAGCAGCCTCAGGGTCCCTCCAGGCAGCGGACCATGCTCTGAGAAACCCCTGTCCACCATACCGCCAGAGACTTCCTGTGCAGAATCTCTACGCCGACCCCACAGGCTGTTCACTACCACCCCACAGTTCCCCGTCACGCTGCTTTAGAGTATTGGAGTTTTCCTTAAGCCTGAACCCCAACCTGTCCCCCAATCACAGACATGCCCAGAAATGCACACGGGTGCCAACGCCAGCCCCTCCTTCTCAGTTCTCACATCTCCCCGCTCCACCCCTGCTCTGCAGTCAGAAGCTGAGGGACCCCAAGAGCAAATATGTTTCTTTACAAAACTCACAGCCCCTCCCAGCATGCGATGCCTGGGGGAGCAGGAGGGGCTGGGGCCTCACAGGCCTGAGATCCCAGGAGCATCAACCTCACCCCAGCCACATCTGAAGGCGGGGAGGGCACAGAGGGTCAATGCTCCCTCTCCAAGGTCACGACCGCGTGTCCAGTCGGCTCATGGATTCCTGCAAAGGCCTGCAGACGGCTGTGTCTGTTTCGGCAACGTCAGCGCCTGGTGGCCAGCGCTGTGTTCTGTGACACCGGGCATGGGCGTGGAGGGCCGTGAGGGGCCTGAAGCTGCGCGCAGCTCCGGGGCCTATTTGCTGCCCTCGGACCACCCGGCGGACTACGGGGCAGGCGAGGGAGAGATGTGGAGTCCCGGGCTCAACTTTGAGCGGTCCCCAGCCCCCAGCATTGGCCAGGCATCTCTCAGGGCCGTCGCGTTCCACGGGGGTGAACTGCTGCGGCTGCGGGACGCATGAAAGGGCTCAGGCCCCCTCCCTCTGTCCCTGCCCCCTAAATCCCACTGCAACTTTTGAACCTAAGGACCTCCGAAAAAATAAGGGCTGACACTTACATGAAATGACTTTGTATATACACTGAAACCCTCGGAGGTGAATATCGTTAGGACCATCCACAGGTAACTGAGAAGCTGAGCTAGTAAGAGGCAGGGTAGAAACTGCTGCGTGTTCAAACCCGGCTCCTCCTGCAACCGCCTGTGAGAATGAGGCAATTGGGCACACGTGGTGGGGGGAGGAGCCGGGTTTGAACACGGGGCAATTGAAGACCAGAGCAGGTGCTCTTAAGCAGCGTCTTCTGCTGCAGCCCCACACCCCCGCTCGCTTTCCCAACAATGGTCTTGAAATCCTCTGCACCTGACCCCAAGAAAAAAGTCAGGATGGTGGGGACAGCGGTTTCTGATGCTTTGCGCTGCCCAATCTCCCCCAGAGCTGACGAAAGACGCTCAGGACATGGAGCCACCCCAAGGAGCTCCACGGAACCCAGAGTGCGTGTCAAACGTCTGTACCCAACTACCCGCAGAGGACTGAACATTGCCCACAAAGCCCACGGCCTGATAAGCCTGGGTATTTGCCGCAAGTGAGCAATTTCTCAAAAGTCTGCACTTTGGGCTCAAAATGGATGTGAACTGAGTGCTTAATCCCAGAGCTACCATATATATATATGTATATACATATATGAATATATATGCAAATATATATGAATATATATCTATATATATATATCTATATAGATATAGATATAGATATATATTGGATTTTTAGGAAAAAAGGGGGTGTGGCCCTCAGGTCTTTAGGAAAGGCAGGCCGTTCCAAGCACTTCTGCCTTCCCACATTGTGGACACAGGGGGTCCCAGAGCCGCAATGAGACCGTGTCCCAGCTCATCCAAGAGACACCGGGGCTCCGTCCTGGGGCCTCTCTTCCTTCCTACTTTTTCAATTTGATATCAGACCTCTGGACTGGAGCAGACACCTCTCTCTCCTCCACCTTTCTGCCTGGGCTGCTCGTCATGGTTCCTGTACACTAATTTAAAATTCAGAAAACAGAATCTCATACACGTGATCACACAGCTAATAAGTGACAGAGTAACATAAAGCCCAACAGGTGTCTGAAGTTTGCCATACTGACCTATTTCTACGAGTAGAAGGATGCCTTTTGGCTTCCTCCACGACTACGATGGAGGGGCACATGGGACGATGGAAGGGCGGCCCAAAATATCGCTGGGCACACTGCCTGTAGGTGGCCCTGAAGTCTGCAGAAGGATACAGAGAGGAATTAGACCCATTTTCTGTCCCAAGGTGCTCACTGGGACCCTGAGAGCTTGTCAAACGTATTGACGCACTACCCGCAGAGGACAAAACATTGCCCACAAAATCCCAGGGACTGACCAGCATGTCAATTTGCTACAAGTGAACTATTTCTCAAAAGTATGCATTTCTGGCTGAAAATGGATGTGAACTGAGTGATTAATCCCAGAGCTAGCATATACATATGTGCATATATATGAATATGAATATATATGAATATATAGGCACAAATATATAGTGGATTTTCAGGAAAAAGCCTCTGTTGCGCTCAGGTCTTTAGGGAAGGCAGGCCGTTCCAAACACATCCGCCTTCCCGGATTGTGGACACAGGGTGTCCCAGAGCCACAATGAGACAGAGTCCCAGCTCATCCCAGAGGCCCCGGGGCTCCTTCCTAAGGCCTCGGCTCCTTCCCGCTTTCCGCAGTGGAAATCAGACTTGAGGACGGAAGCAGACACCTCCCTCTCCCTCACTTTTCTGCCTGGGATGGTCGTAATGGTCCCCGTGGACGCATTCAAAATGAAGAAATGAAAGGATCAAGGAGCTGATCGCAAGGCTCCTAAGGCACGGAGGCCGAATTCAGACCCACAGCTGTCTG
>NW_024342261.1:0-3526 GCF_902729225.1 Pteropus medius
CGAGGAGGACCTTGTCACAGTCCCCGTTATGTCACCTCAGGAGGCCACGGGCACCTCGACCAGTGTCCAGAGGGACACACACTGTGACGGTTTCTTCTATAAAGTGTGCACAGGCGAGAGCCCGCTTGCAAGGAAGGTCTCGGGTAAATTCGACTTGGGGGAATTGGCCCGTCATGCTTTGTTAGAGATGATCCAAATTCGAGCCTTTTCCACAAAACGCTATCCTGGGAATCAGCCGCAAGCAGCGTCTGATCACATGGAGTCATCGATGGATTCCGAAACCTCAGACTCTGGAACATTCCCCAGGATAATTGAGAAGTTGGACTTATTCCCTCGCGAGTTTCTGACAAATGACCAATCGGTCAGCATAGCATTGAAATGCATTTCACATCCCTCTCTGGAGAGATAAGGAAGCCGGCTCTTAACAAATGCATGACTGCTTCAGCCTCATAATGAGAAAGCTAATAAAGAAGGAATTTTTAGTAGGATAAGTGGCTCCTTGAAGAAAGGATCCCTTTATTCCTTCATGAATCACAGTTAAAAGGTAACGTCACGAGGCTGAGGAATCGTCTGCATTGCAAGAAAAAAAGGAAAAGAAATTTAAAAAAAGAAAAACCAGGAAACTTCTCAGAATATTGGCTTGTTGCTGCAGTTTGTCAGAACTGTACCAACATCATTGCCGCATTATGCCAGGGAATGGGACCAAATGGCCCTGTTATTACTGACATGGATGCCCAGGCAAGTTTCTCGTGTCACATGTTTGGCATTTGCAGCGCAGCTACTGCTAAGAATAGGGACCAAATAATGCTTGGGTTATCAGTCATTGTGATCCAATCACTAGGGACCTAGGCTAGGACACACGCACGCGCACACAGGCGCACACACATGCACACACGCACGCGCGCATACACGAACACACACGCACGTGCACGTGCACACATGCGCACATGCGCGCACACACGCACGCGCGCACACACGAGTGCCCGCAAGCAGCGCAGGGACCCCGGTGCCACTCTGGGGGTGGGGGGGCGCGGCCCGCCAAGGCTCCCGTTTGGATCTGGTGTCCTGGTTCTGGGTGTCCTGCAGTCCCCAACGCCCTGCCCGAGTTAACCCGCAGGGGCGGATGGCACGCTCTCCCGGAAGCGGGACTGAGTTCGGACCCGCGCGGGAGGGCGGGCTGCAGCAGGTGACCAGGCGCGCTTGCGGCTCCTGTGCAATGCGGGGGCCGGGGCGGGGACAGTCCTGCGGCCGCAGGGCATCAGTGTTCCTCCGCCGCGCGCGCCCTCTGCTGGCAGAGCGAGGACCGCTGCCAGGCAGCCGAGGGCGGGGCCGCGCGGGTCCCCACCCCAGGGTCAGCTGCGCGCGCTTGGAACTGGCCTGTGCCTCTTCGGAGCGCATCCCTGGCAGGGCCTCTGCAAACTGTGTTGACGGTGACAACACCGAGAGGGGCGATGGGGACTGGGGAGACGGGAGGGAGGAACCCGGGGACCTCCCTGTCTCCTGATACCCCACGTGGACGAAACAGCCTCCCCTTCCCCCTGGAGAGGTCAGCAGTGGGGACCTAAGGACACCGAATCCCCCTAAAGCCAGGTGCTCCCCAGCTGACTAGGGACTCTTCTGAACAGAGGGATGTGCCTCTGCCCTTGAAACACTCTCGTGGGCAGAGAGGCGGGGAAGAAAGTGGTCCCCAGACAGTGTCTTCGTGGGAGAAATGCCCCGGACAGGCCTCCTCCTTGGTTCCCTGCCTTGCTGTCCAGGTGTTCACTGCAGCTCGGCCTCGGCTCTGCCCTGGACAGCTGACCCTGGGCACAGGACCGGACCTTGTCATCCCTGGAGCCCATGCGCCCAGCGCAGCCACCGCGCCGCCTGGTGCTCATCTGTTTTGGGGGTAAATAAATCAAGGGACAGCTGAATGAGGGGACATGTGAGAGATTGGAGAATTTGCCTCTCCCCCAAGTCCCGCTGGAAATTCCCCCAGGGTTGGCAAGTCTCCAGATGTCGTCCCCTGCCCTAAGGAGGTTGCTTTGGAAAAAGAAGGGAGGAAGGGAGCAGGGAGGGAGGGAGGTTGCTTCGCCCAGATAGAAACCTCCAACCTTCAGCTCTGTTTTAAGACCTTGTCTTTTCGAGACCTCAGAGTCCCCGCCTTAGGCGGCTGCAGCATTACTGAGCGGGGAGGGAGATGACATCATGGCCAGGTGGAACTCAGAGTGGCAGCCTCGTGATGGCCCTGGGGTCGGCAGCGCCGAAGCCCCTGGGGGAGAGGTGGAGGACAGAGGGGAGGGAGGGCGGGCTCGCCCCACCTGACGGAGGCCCCTATGTCCTAACCCTGCTTTCAAAGGCCTCTTCCTCAGGAAGCAGCTGGGCCACTGCCGCTGCTCTGTGTCGGGGCTTGGGCGCCTGGCACTGGTGGCCTTGGGCGCCTGGCACTGGTGGCCTTGGAGGCTGACGAGGAGAAAGCTGAGAGGACCGGCGTGCACGCAGCTTCAGGGCTGGGTGTCTCCACACGGTCCCCCAGAGGGTCTCCCCGAGGCTCCTAAGGTCCAGCGGTCAAGAGTCTCAAGGTTTCGTCACTCCTCCTGCGATGCTGTTCCGGCCACAGCGATGGCAGGAAGAGCCACACACAGTCCGGCTCCCTCTCCGCTCGCAGCCCAACACCCCTGGCTTCAGCAGCCCCTCCTGCACAGCTAGCCCCCTCCCCAGCCCTCCGGACCCCGGGAGGGTGTTGTCTTGTGATGCAGAGGTCCTTCTCAGCACTCAGCAAGACCCCTGCCCGCGGCCCGAGGCCCGAGGCCAGCGTGCTCCTCTCGGGGGGCTGTGGCACCCCCACCCCGGCTCCTCAGGCGGCACGTCTTCTGCACAGATGAAAGAAGTCTCAGAAACGAGACCAGTTCCTAATTCCTTCTTCCTCTCATACAGCTCGACACTTAACATTAATACAACACAGTGAACTTTTAAACGAGTAAATAATTAGAAAGTAAGTCAGTTTGTTCGGGCATCTGTCCATGAGGGGATCGGGAATGATTTTTCTGCCCACGGGATATTAAAATCGACAGCTTATCGATGGAGCGGGAGCATGGACTCGAGAGAGAGGAAGGGAGGAGGGGACAGAGAAAGAGGAGGAGACGGGGAGATAGAGGGAGGACGGGGTGCTGGCGGCACGGACGCCTCCGAGCGTACGGATCTGGGAGAGGACGCCCTGTGTGTGCAGAAGGGAGGGCGCCCCCCCCACCCACAGGGTGCCCCGCTCTGCCTGGAACACGCTCCCCTCGGTTCCAGGCAAGGACCCATGTCCCAGCGGACACCCGAAGGGACTCAGCAAACCACCCTTTGTTGTCCCTGCCAAACCTTCACGTGCCAGCGGAGCGGCAGCGTCAAGACCTGCCTCGTCCCTGCCTCCGGGGGAAGTGAGTCCCAGCAGCCACCGCCCCGAGGGATGAGCAGGTACCTGACAGGTCGTGACCCCGGCATTCGTGAAAGCACCTGGAAAGCCCACGTGACCACGTGTCCCCTCTCTGCTAGTCTGGGA
>NW_024342262.1:0-580 GCF_902729225.1 Pteropus medius
ATTTCTCGTAGTGAGGGGACTCACACACATACACATGGACACGTCAGCCCAGACATTCGGCTCTGTTCTGGACCTCCCCGCAATCAACCATCTGCAGGACCACTGGAGGGACCCAGGAAAACATTTGTGCAGGACTTGGAAACAGCTCTGGCCTACAGAGAATTTCACAGTCCCAAGGACAAGCAGGGCACAAGCTACAGGTGGGCATGTCCGCTTGGCCAGATGCCTTGTCCTATGAGGAAAAAAAAGAGCAGGATCCCCTCTGAGATCCGGGCCTCTGGATATGGGCTCCTGCTGTACAGGGTTAAGGGCGGTGCTGGAGGTGATGATGTGGGTAGACAAAAACATTTGGTGGCAGAAAAATGAGTCATTTGGTCACATATGTTTTTCTTTAGGAAATATAAAAGCGAGAGTGATGATGGGAGGAGGTGGTAAAACCTTGAGGAGAGAAAAAATAAGTTTTGGAGAAAAGGAAAGAAAATTTACTAGGTAAGCATAGTAGGCTTGTCTGGCTCTGCTGAATGTCTACCTAACATGCTAGATCACAAACTTTAAGTAAGTCCTAGAAGCTCCGATTTTC
>NW_024342263.1:0-544 GCF_902729225.1 Pteropus medius
TTTTCCTCCCCTTCCTGTCCGCTGACCTTTGGGTTACTTTTGAAAGGGCCCCGGAGCCACGGCTCGCGGGGAGGCCTGGGGCTGGCAGTTGCCACCCCGCGCCTGCGTTTCTGTGACACCCCTGCCACTTTCTACCTGAATGGGCCAGGAGCCCACTGACCCACGGTGGCCCAGATGCTGCCATCCCCCCAGGACGGGACACGTACGGCCGAGATGATGATGGCCAGGTGCTCCTGCCCCTGGAACTCCTCCACCGACCCCACTTTGATGTCCGCCAGCTCCACGTTTCTCAAAAGGATTCTGATTTTCTCCACCTTGGAGCAGGTAAAAAGACGATAGTTTCAAAAATCTGACTATTGGTTGACAGCCCACAGCATAATTGAGCAGTGGCCAATGGGCTGGTCAGTCCCAGACCAGGCTACCTCATGCCTGAGGTGATGGGAACCCAGATGCCGACTTCAGGGGGTGTGCATGGGGTGGAGGGGCAGTACCTGGCAGGACACAGCGAGGACACTGGCTGCTGGGCAGGCTCCAGAGCGCCTCC
>NW_024342264.1:0-362 GCF_902729225.1 Pteropus medius
ACATGCACACGTGCACACACAGGTGCGCTTACACACATGCGCACACTCCGGAGTTGGTCTCAGGCTGGCAGACGCGATCGCGTCTCCGTGGCTTGCCCATGGGGACCGAGCAATGCCTGCCTGCGGGCACCAGCAGGGTTTTCTGCGGAAGCGGCAGCCCCGCTGCGGGGTCGGGGGCTGAGGTCACCTCCATCCACCGGAGTGGCTGGTGACTGGCCTCCCCGTGTCCCACGCTAATAACGGTAAAGCCATTTTAGTGTGTAATCGACGCTGCTCTCCTGTGACTGAAATGAATTGAGACCAGATGCCCAGACTTGGAAAATTCTCGGGGTTCCCCTCACTGGGTCTTTTTTTTTTTTTTT
>NW_024342265.1:0-354 GCF_902729225.1 Pteropus medius
CATGATGATGAACAGTTATTCACTGGGAAATTTTAACAAACCTGACCCAGCATCTAAAACCCACCTATTGTGACAAGTAGTTGTATAGGTTTTGGTCTATAATGGGAAAAAGCAGACATATGCTATATATACATATATATATATATATATGTGTATATATATATGTATATACATATATATATATAAATTAAATCATATGATTTTATGAAGTTATACGTATAGCTAGCTAAGTTGCCTGAGAAAATTGATTTAGATTCCAGAATTACTCAAAGGTACATAAGAACCAAAATAAAGATGGCATCTGAAAGGTTGTAGAAAGAGCTAAAATTGGGAATCAGGAGACCTGGATTCCAC
>NW_024342266.1:0-536 GCF_902729225.1 Pteropus medius
CCCCCCACCCCTGCGCAGCTCGCCCCGCCCAGCGCCGCGCGGCTGGCAGCAGGTGCCAATTCACCTGCGCGCGCACTGCCGCGCCCCGGCCTCGCCCACCCGGCGCCGCCCGAAGCCCGCGGGTTGGTCCCGGGGAACCCCAGCGCCAAGAGCCCCGAAGGGGCTGCCTTCCGGATTCTGCCGCGGGAACGTGTCATTCATTCATTCATTCAGCACACCTTTATCAAACCCGGCAAAGAGATTTCCCCCATACACTTACGAAAGTACCAGAGGCTGTCTGATCCTAAATCGCCTCGGGAAGGTAGCGTTTGCCCCGGCCTGAGCTAGAAGTGATTTCTTGCCTCCAATTTCTGTCGTCATATCTATAATCTTATATTACTTACACATATATAACTGCAATCAAGACGTTGGTCATTTTAAACAGGCCCGGTTTTGAGAGGTCTCTCCCAAGACTGACACGGAGCCTCCAATCTTTTTCCATGGCTTGAATTTTCCTAAGTTTAGAATTTTTTACTTGGAGCATTCGGAGTCCCCAA
>NW_024342267.1:0-10109 GCF_902729225.1 Pteropus medius
ACCCCTGGTCTACCACAGAAGACAGGCCGCTCCTAGCACCTCCACCTCCCGCAGTGTGGACACCGGGCGTTCCAGAGCCACAATTCAGCATGATCTCTTTTCATCCCGGAGGCCCCGGGGCTCCTTCCTCAGGCCTCGGCTCCTTCCCGCTTTCCGCAGTGGAAATCAGACTTTAGGACGGAAGCAGACACCTCCCTCTCCCTCAACTTTCAGCCTGGGATGGTCGGAATGGTTCCCGGGGACGCATTCAAAACGAAGAAATGAAAGGCTCAAAGAGCTGATCGCAAAGCTCCTAAGGCACGGAGGCCGAATTCAGACCCACAGCTGTCTGCAGTGTCTCCCAACTGAACTCTTTCCAGCGGGTGACGGCCGCCATGGACCGAGGGGCCAAAGCATCCCCGGGTACGCAGTCTGTGGGCGGCCCTGAACCCTGCAAGAGGATGCAGAGACTAATGACACGTAGTTTGTACCTCTAGGAGCTCAAAGTGTCAGTGAGTGCTCCTCCAACTTCGCTACCCCAGTACCCGCAGAAGACCGAGCATCGCCCACAGAGCCCCAAGGCCCCGGGAGGGCTGTGCATTTGCCGCAAGTGAGCCTTTTCTCGGAAGTCTGCGATTCTGGCTCCAAATGGACGTCACCAGAGAGCTTTTTGCCAAAGCTACCATATACATATATATGCATATATATGTTCATCTATATGCATATATATGTATATGGTGGATTTCGAAGGAAACCTGCGTGGACCCCTGGTCTACCACAGAAGACAGGCCGCTCCTAGCACCTCCACCTCCCCGCAGTGTGGACACCGGGCGTTCCAGAGCCACAATTCAGCATGATCTCTTTTTATCCCGGAGGCCCCGGAGCTCCTTCCTCAGGCCTCGGTTCCTTCCCGCTTTCCGCAGAGGAAATCAGACTTCAGGACGGAAGCAGACACCTCCCTCTCCCTCACCTTTCTGCCTGAGATGGTCGTAATGGTCCCCGTGGACGCATTCAAAATGAAGAAATGAAAGGCTCAAAGAGCTGATCGCAAAGCTCCTAAGGCACGGAGGCCGAATTCAGACCCACAGCTGTCTGCAGTGTCTCCCAACTGAACTCTTTCCAGCGGGTGACGCCCGCCATGACGGAGGGCCAAAGCATCCCTGGGTACGCTGTCTGTGGGCGTCCCTGACCCATGCAAGAGGATGCAGAGACGAATGACACGTAGTTTGTACCTCTAGGAGCTCAAAGTGTCAGTGATTGCTCCTCCAACTTCGCCACCCCAATACCAGCAGATGACCGGGCATGGCCCACAGAGCCCCAAGGCCCCGGGAGGGCTGTGCATTTGCCGCAAGTGAGCCTTTTCTCGGAAGTCTGCGATTCTGGCTCCAAATGGACGTGACCAGAGAGCTTTTCGCCAAAGCTACCATATACATATATATGCATATATATGTTCATCTATATGCATATATATGTATATGGTGGATTTTCGAAGGAAACCTGCCTGGACCCCTGCTCTACCAGAAGACAGGCCGCTCCTCGCACCTCCACCTCCCCGCAGTGTGGACACCGGGCGTTCAAGAGCCACAATTCAGCATGATCTCTTTTCATCCCAGAGGCCCCGGGGCTCCTTCCTAAGGCCTCGGCTCCTTCCCGCTTTCCGCAGTGGAAATCAGACTTCAGGACGGAAGCAGACACCTCCCTCTCCCTCACCTTTCTGCCTGGGGTGGTCGTAATGGTCCCCGGGGACGCATTCAAAATGAAGAAATGAAAGGCTCAAAGAGCTGATCGCAAAGCTCCTAAGGCACGGAGGGCGAATTCAGACCCACAGCTGTCTGCAGTGTCTCCCAACTGAACTCTTTGCAGCGGGTGACGGCCGCCATGACGGAGGGCCAAAGCATCCCTGGGTACGCTGTCTGTGGGCGGCCCTGACCCCTGCTAGAGGATGCAGAGACGAATGACACGTAGTTTGTACCTCTAGGAGCTCAAAGTGTCAGTGAGTGCTCCTCCAACTTCGCCACCCAGTACCCGCAGATGACCGGGCATGGCCCACAGAGCCCCAAGGCCCCGGGAGGGCTGTGCATTTGCCGCAAGTGAGCCTTTTCTCGGAAGTCTGCGATTCTGGCTCAAAATGGACGTCACCAGAGACCTTTTCGCCAAAGCTAACATATACATATATATGCATATATATATTCACATATATGCATATATATGTATATGGTGGATTTTCGAAGGAAACCTGAGTGGACCCTGGTCTACCAGAGAAGACAGGCCGCTCCCAGCACCTCCACCTCCCCGGAGTGTGGACACCGGGCGTTCCAGAGCCACAATTCAGCATGATCTCTTTTCATCCCAGAGGCCCCGGGGCTCCTTCCTAAGGCCTCGGCTCCTTCCCGCTTTCCGCAGTGGAAATCAGACTTCAGGACTGAAGCAGACACCTCCCTCTCCCTCACCTTTCTGCCTGGGATGGTCGTAATGGTCCCCGGGGATGCATTCAAAATGAAGAAATGAAAGGCTCAAAGAGCTGATCGCAAAGCTCCTAAGGCTCGGAGTCCGAATTCAGACCCACAGCTGTCTGCAGTGTCTCCCAACTGAACTCTTTCCAGCGGGTGACGGCCGCCATGACGGAGGGCCAAAGCATCCCAGGGTACGCTGTCTGTGGGCGGCCCTGACCCCTGCAAGAGGATGCAGAGACGAATGACACGTAGTTTGTACCTCTAGGAGCTCAAAGTGTCAGTGAGTGCTCCTCCAACTTCGGTACCCCAGTCCCCGCAGATGACCGAGAATCGCCCACAGAGACCCAAGGCCACGGGAGGGCTGTGCATTTGCCGCAAGTGAGCCTTTTCTCGGAAGTCTGCGATTCTGGCTCAAAATGGACGTCACCAGAGAGCTTTTTGCCAAAGCTACCATATACATATATATGCATATATATGTTCATCTATATGCATATATATGTATATGGTGGATTTTCGAAGGAAACCTGCGTGGACCCTGGTCTACCACAGAAGACAGGCCGCTCCTAGCACCTCCACCTCCCCGCAGTGTGGACACCGGGCGTTCCAGAGCCACAATTCAGCATGATCTCTTTTTATCCCGGAGGCCCCGGGGCTCCTTCCTCACGCCTCGGCTCCTTCCCGCTTTCCGCAGTGGAAATCAGACTTCAGGACGGAAGCAGACACCTCCCTCTCCCTCACCTTTCAGCCTGGGATGGTAGTAATGGTCCCCGGGGAGGCATTCAAAATGAAGAAATGAAAGGCTCAAAGAGCTGATCGCAAAGCTCCTAAGGCACGGAGGCGGAATTCAGACCCACAGCTGTCTGCAGTGTCTCCCAACTGAACTCTTTCCAGCGGGTGACGGCCGCCATGGACGGAGGGGCCAAAGCATCCCAGGGTACGCTGTCTGTGGGCGGCCCTGAACCCTGCCAGAGGATGCAGAGACGAATGACACGTAGTTTGTACCTCTAGGAGCTCAAAGTGTCAGTGAGTGCTCCTCCAACTTCGCCACCCCAGTACCCGCAGATGACCGGGCATGGCCCAGAGCCCCAAGGCCCCGGGAGGGCTGTGCATTTGCCGCAAGTGAGCCTTTTCTCGGAAGTCTGCGATTCTGGCACAAAATGGACGTCACCAGAGAGCTTTTTGCCAA
Source organism: Pteropus medius (assembly GCF_902729225.1). Lineage (NCBI taxonomy): Eukaryota > Metazoa > Chordata > Mammalia > Chiroptera > Pteropodidae > Pteropus > Pteropus medius. The sequence continues at coordinate 3,619 of NW_024342267.1, forward strand.
AGCTACCATATACATATATATGCATATATATGTTCATCTATATGCATATATATGTATATGGTGGATTTTCGAAGGAAACCTGCCTGGACCCCTGCTCTACCACAGAAGACAGGCCGCTCCTCGCACCTCCACCTCCCCGCAGTGTGGACACCGGGCGTTCCAGAGCCACAATTCAGCATGATCTCTTTCATCCCAGAGGCCCCGGGGCTCCTTCCTAAGGCCTCTGCTCCTTCCTGCTTTCCGCATTGGAAATCAGACTTCAGGACGGAAGCAGACACCTCCCTCTCCCTCACCTTTCTGCCTGGGATGGTCGTAATGATCCCCGGGGACGCATTCAAAATGAAGAAATGAAGGCTCAAAGAGCTGATCGCAAAGCTCCTAAGGCACGGAGGCCGAATTCAGACCCACAGCTGTCTGCAGTGTCTCCCAACTGAACTCTTTGCAGCGGGTGACGGCCGCCATGACGCAGTGCCAAAGCATCCCTGGGTACGCTGTCTGTAGGCGGCCCTGACCCTTGCAAGAGGATGCAGAGACGAATGACACGTAGTTTGTACCTCTAGGAGCTCAAAGTGTCAGTGAGTGCTCCTCCAACTTCGCCACCCCAGTACCCGCAGATGACGGGGCATGGCCCACAGAGCCCCAAGGCCCCGGGAGGGCTGTGCATTTGCCGCAAGTGAGCCTTTTCTCGGAAGTCTGCGATTCTGGCTCAAATGGACGTCACCAGAGAGCTTTTTGCCAAAGCTACCATATACATATATATGCATATATATGTTCATCTATATGCATATATATGTATATGGTGGATTTTCGAAGGAAACCTGCGTGGACCCCTGCTCTACCACAGAAGACAGGCGGCTCCTCGCACCTCCACCTCCCCGCAGTGTGGACACCGGGCGTTCCAGAGCCACAATTCAGCATGATCTCTTTTCATCCCAGAGGCCCCGGGGCTCCTTCCTAAGGCCACGGCTCCTTCCGCTTTCCGCAGTGGAAATCAGACTTCAGGACGGAAGCAGACACCTCCCTCTCCCTCACCTTTCTGCCTGGGATGGTCGTAATGGTCCCCGAGGACGCATTCAAAATGAAGAAATGAAAGGCTCAAAGAGCTGATCGCAAAGCTCCTAAGGCACGGAGGCCGAATTCAGACCCACAGCTGTCTGCAGTGTCTCCCAACTGAACTCTTTCCAGCGGGTGGCGGCCGCCATGGACGGAGGGGCCAAAGCATCCCCGGGTACGCTGTCTGTGGGCGGCCCTGAACCCTGCAAGAGGATGCAGAGACGAATGACACGTGGTTTGTACCTCTAGGAGCTCAAAGTGTCAGTGAGTGCTCCTCCAACTTCGCCACCCCAGTACCCGCAGATGACCGGGCATGGCCCACAGAGCCCCAAGGCCACGGGAGGGCTGTGCATTTGCCGCAAGTGAGCCTTTTCTCGGAAGTCTGCGATTCTGCCTCAAAATGGACGTCACCGGAGAGCTTTTCGCCAAAGCTACCATATACATATATATGCATATATATATTCATCTATATGCATATATATGTATATGGTGGATTTTCGAAGGAAACCTGCGTGGACCCCTGGTCTACCACCGAAGACAGGCCGCTCCTAGCACCTCCACCTCCCCGCAGTGTGGACACCAGGCGTTCCAGAGCCACAATTCAGCATGATCTCTTTTTATCCCGGAGGCCCGGGGCTCCTTCCTCAGGCCTCGGCTCCTTCCCGCTTTCCGCAGTGGAAATCAGACTTCAGGACGGAAGCAGACACCTCCCTCTCCCTCACCTTTCAGTCTGGGATGGTCGTAATTGTCCCCGTGGACGCATTCAATATGAAGAAATGAAAGGCTCAAAGAGCTGATCGCAAAGCTCCTAAGGCACGGAGGCCGAATTCAGACCCACAGCTGTCTGCAGTGTCTCCCAACTGAACTCTTTCCAGCGGGTGACGGCCGCCATGGACGGAGGGGCCAAAGCATCCCCGGGTACACTGTCTGTGGGCGGCCCTGACCCCTGCAAGAGGATGCAGAGACGAGTGACACGTAGTTTGTACCTCTAGGAGCTCAAAGTGTCAGTGAGTGCTCCTCCAACTTCGCTACCCCAGTACCCGCAGATGACCGAGCATCGCCCACAGAGCCCCAAGGCCCCGGGAGGGCTGTGCATTTGCCGCAAGTGAGCCTTTTCTCCGAAGTCTGCGATTCTGGCTCGAAATGGACGTCACCAGAGAGCTTTTTGCCAAAGCTACCATATACATATATATGCATATATATGTTCGTCTATATGCATATATATGTATATGGTGGATTTTCGAAAGAAACCTGCGTGGACCCCTGGTCTACCACAGAAGACAGGCCGCTCTTAGCACCTCCACCTCCCCGCAGTGGGGACACCGGGCGTTCCAGAGCCACAATTCAGCATGATCTCTTTTCATCCCAGAGGCCCCGGGGCTCCTTCCTAAGGCCTCTGCTCCTTCCTGCTTTCCGCATTGGAAATCAGACTTCAGGGCGGAAGCAGACACCTCCCTCTCCCTCACCTTTCTGCCTGGGATGGTCGTAATGGTCCCCGTGGACGCATTCAAAATGAAGAAATGAAAGGCTCCAAGAGCTGATCGCAAAGCTCCTAAGGCACGGAGGCCAAATTCAGACCCACAGCTGTCTGCAGTGTCTCCCAACTGAACTCTTTCCAGCGGGTGACGGCCGCCATGGACGGAGGGGCCAAAGCATCCCCGGGTACGCTGTCTGTGGGCGGCCCTGACCCCTGCAAGAGGATGCAGAGACGAATGACACGTAGTTTGTACCTCTAGGAGCTCAAAGTGACAGTGAGTGCTCCTCCAACTTCGCCACCCCAGTACCCGCAGATGACCGGGCATGGCCCACAGAGCGCCAAGGCCCCGGGAGGGCTGTGCATTTGCCGCAAGTGAGCCTTTTCTCGGAAGTCTGCGATTCTGGCTCAAAATGGACGTGACCAGAGAGCTTTTCGCCAAAGCTACCATATACATATATATGCATATATATATGCATATATATGTATATGGTGGATTTTCGAAGGAAACCTGCGTGGACCCCTGGTCTACCACAGAAAACAGGCCGCTCCTAGCACCTCCACCTCCCCGCAGTGTGGACACCGGGCGTTCCAGAGCCACAATTCAGCATGATCTCTTTTCATCCCAGAGGCCCCAGGGCTCCTTCCTAAGGCCTCGGCTCCTTCCCGCTTTCCGCAGTGGAAATCAGACTTCAGGACGGAGCAGACACCTCCCTCGCCCTCACCTTTCTGCCTGGGATGGTCGTGATGGTCCCCGTGGACGCATTCAAAATGAAGAAATGAAAGGCTCAGAGAGCTGATCGCAAAGCTCCTAAGGCACGGAGGCCGAATTCAGACCCAGCTGTCTGCAGTGTCTCCCAGCTGACCTCTTTCCAGCGGGTGACGGCCCCCATGGACGGAGGGGCCAAAGCATCCCTGGCTACGCTGTCTGTGGGTGGCCGTGAACCCTGCAAGAGGATACAGAGACGAATGAGACGTAGTTTGTACCTCTAGGAGCTCAAAGTGTCAGTGGGTGCTCCTCCAACTTCGCTACCCCAGTACCCGCAGATGACCGAGCATCGCCCACAGAGCCCCAAGGCCCCGGGAGGGCTGTGCATTTGCCGCAAGTGAGCCTTTTCTCGGGAGTCTGCGATTCTGGCTCGAAATGGACGTCACCAGAGAGCTTTTTGCCAAAGCTACCATATACATATAGATGCATATATATATGCATCTATATGCATCTATATGTATATGGTGGATTTTTGAAGGAAACCTGCGTGGACCCCTGCTCTACCACAGAAGACAGGCCGCTCCTCGCACCTCCACCTCCCCGCAGTGTGGACACCGGGCGTTCCAGAGCCACAATTCAGCATGATCTCTTTTTCATCCCAGAGGCCCCGGGGCTCCTTCCTAAGGCCTCGGCTCCTTCCCGCTTTCCGCAGTGGAAATCAGACTTCAGGACGGAAACAGACACCTCCCTCGCCCTCACCTTTCTGACTGGGATGGTCGTGATGGTCCCCGTGGACGCATTCAAAATGAAGAAATGAAAGGCTCAGAGAGCTGATCGCAAAGCTCCTAAGGCACGGAGGCCGAATTCAGACCCACAGCTGTCTGCAGTGTCTCCCAACTGAACTCTTTCCAGCGGGTGACGGCCGCCATGACGGAGGGCCAAAGCATCCCAGGGTACGCTGTCTGTGGGCGGCCCTGACCCCTGCTATAGGATGCAGAAACGAATGACAAGTAGTTTTTACCTCTAGGAGCTCAAAGTGTCAGTGAGTGCTCCTCCAACTTCGCCACACCAGTACCCGCAGATGACCGGGCATGGCCCACAGAGCCCCAAGGCCCCGGGAGGGCTGTGCATTTGCCGCAAGTGAGCCTTTTCTCGGAAGTCTGCGATTCTGGCGCGAAATGGACGTCACCAGAGAGCTTTTTGCCAAAGCTACCATATACACATATATGCATATATATGTTCATCTATATGCATATATGTGTATATGGTGGATTTTAGAAGGAAACCTGCGAGGACCCCTGGTCTACCACAGAAGACAGGCCGCTCCTAGCACCTCCACCTCCCCGCAGTGTGGACACCGGGCGTTCCAGAGCCACAATTCAGCATGATCTCTTTTCATCCCAGAGGCCCCGGGGCTCCTTCCTCACGCACGGCTCCTTCCCGCTTTCCGCAGTGGAAATCAGACTTCAGGACGGATGCAGACATCTCCCTCTCCCTCACCTTTCTGCCTGGGATGGTCGTAATGGTCCCCGGGGACACATTCAAAATGAAGAAATGAAAGGCTCAAAGAGCTGATCGCAAAGCTCCTAAGGCACGGAGGCCGAATTCAGACCCACAGCTGTCTGCAGTGTCTCCCAACTGAACTCTTTCCAGCGGGTGACGGCCGCCATGGACGGAGGGGCCAAAGCATCCCCGGGTACGCTGTCTGTGGGCGGCCCTGACCCCTGCAAGAGGATGCAGAGGCGAATGACACGTAGTTTGTACCTCTAGGAGCTCAAAGTGTCAGTGAGTGCTCCTCCAACTTCGCCACCCCAGTACCCGCAGATGACCGGGCATGGCCCACAGAGCCCCAAGGCCCGGGGAGGGCTGTGCATTTGCCGCAAGTGAGCCTTTTCTCGGAAGTCTGCGATTCTGGCTCAAAATGGGCGTCACCAGAGAGCTTTTTGCCAAAGCTACCATATACATATATATGCGTGTATATGTTCATCTATATGCATATATATGTATATGGTGGATTTTCGAAGGAAACCTGCGTGGACCCCTGGTCTACCACAGAAGACAGGCCGCTCCTAGCACCTCCACCTCCCCGCAGTGTGGACACCGGGCGTTCCAGAGCCACAATTCAGCATGATCTCTTTTCATCCCAGAGGACCCGGGGCTCCTTCCTCAGGCACGGCTCCTTCCCCCTTTCCGCAGTGGAAATCAGACTTCAGGACGGAAGCAGACACCTCTCTCTCCCTGACCTTTCTGCCTGGGATGGTCGTAATGGTCCCCGGGGACGCATTCAAAATGAAGAAATGAAAGGCTCAAAGAGCTGATCGCAAAGCTCCTAAGGCACAGAGGCCGAATTCAGACCCACAGCTGTCTGCAGTGTCTCCCAAATGAACTCTTTCCAGCGGGTGACGGCCGCCATGGACGGAGGGGCCAAAGCATCCCCGGGTACGCTGTCTGTGGGCGGCCCTGAACACTGCAAGATGATGCAGAGACGAATGACTCGTAGTTTGAACATCTAGGAGCTCAAAGTGTCAGTGAGTGCTCCTCCAACTTCGCCACCCCAGTACCCGCAGATGACCGGGCATAGCCCACAGAGCCCCAAGGCCCCGGGAGGGCTGTGCATTTGCCGCAAGTGAGCCTTTTCTCGGAAGTCTGCGATTCTGGCTCAAAATGGACGTCACCAGAGAGCTTTTTGCCAAAGCTACCATATACATATATATGCATATATATGTTCATCTATATGCATATATATGTATATGGTGGATTTTCGAAGGAAACCTGCCTGGACCCCTGATCTACCACAGAAGACAGGCCGCTCCTCGCACCTCCACCTCCCCGCAGTGTGGACACCGGGCGTTCCAGAGCCACAATTCAGCATTATCTCTTTTTATCCCGGAGGCCCCGGGGCTCCTTCCTCAGGCCTCGGCTCCTTCCCGCTTTCCGCAGTGGAAATCAGACTTCAGGACGGAAGCAGACACCTCCCTCTCCCTCACCTTTCAGCCTGGGATGGTCGTAATTGTCCCCGTGGACACATTCAAAATGAAGAAATGAAAGGGTCAAAGAGCTGATCGCAAAGCTCCTAAGGCACGGAGGCCGAATTCAGACCCACAGCTGTCTGCAGTGTATCCCAACTGAACTCTTTCCAGTGCGTGACGGCCGCCATGGACGGAGGGGCCAAAGCATCCCCGGGTACGCTGTCTGTGGGCGGCCCTGAACCCTGCAAGAGGATGCAGAGACGAATGACACGTAGTTTGTACCTCT
>NW_024342268.1:0-457 GCF_902729225.1 Pteropus medius
GCCGCAGGAGGCGCAGGAGGCCAGGGCTGAGCCCCCGGGGTTCAGACAGTAAGACCACAGTCCACCAGCGAGCCGCGGACCAGCCCCGCCAGCAGCCAGGAGTGAGCGGGGCGCCACTGGGCCGCGGCAGAGAATCCGGTCTCCACCTTCCCGGCCCAGGAAGCCGAGGTCCGCCCCAAAGCAGCTGGGGACCGGGCAGAAGGCTGTGGGCACAGCAGGCCCGAGGTCTGGCTCCCAAGCCTGGGGATGCCAGTCTGGCCCGTGACCTGGAGCGAGTCTCATTTCTCACACAGGGCAGGAGCCCGCCCCTGGCTGTGGCCACCAAGAAGGGGCACGGGCCGTGGGGTCGGCAGCCTGCCGACGTGCAGCCTGAGTTCCGTGGGCAGTGGGGGGGAGGAAACGGAAAGTGGAGGCTGGGAGGAAACCGGACGGGGCTCCATGGAGGGCACAGTGTGTG
>NW_024342269.1:0-342 GCF_902729225.1 Pteropus medius
GAGGCCGCGGCCGCGGGCCTGGTCTTCGTGATGGGGTGAGTGTCCAGCCCCGCCCCCGCCCACCCCAGGGCCCACGCCCTCTGGCTCTGGCCATGTGCGCCCCGGGCGGTGCTGACCAGAGCCGCAGTGTCCTGGGACTGAGGCCTGGGACTGACAGCTGCCCTGGATGGCCAGCCGTGGCCGGGCGGGGCTGAGAGCCTGCACTGTCCAGGCAGGCCCAGGGCGCTCTCATCATGGTGCTGCTGACCGCCCTGGCTGTGCGTCGTGCGGAGCCGTCCTTCTCCACTTGTCGGGAAGGCCAGGACCCGCTGGACTGGAAGGGTGAGTGCCCAGCCCCCTGAG
>NW_024342270.1:0-300 GCF_902729225.1 Pteropus medius
GATGGTGGTAATGGTGAGTTCCAAAAGATGTGAGTTGTCCAAAAACAAGTTGTGTCCTTCATTTTCATATCTCCAACTCGGCTCAATACATACTTATTGAATTGGAGGCAGATACTGTAATTAAATAATTAAGTGGAAAAAAAGGGATTGCTCAGAGCTACCAGAGGACTAAATGGGGAGCCAGACACAGGTCTGGAGCCCTAAGTTAGGAAGGGAAACTAAAGTCTGACCAGGAAGGAAAAGGGAGGAAGAAACTGGACATTCGCGCCCCTGTCCCCACCACCCAGCTGATTCATCCAA
>NW_024342271.1:0-3758 GCF_902729225.1 Pteropus medius
TCAGTGACACTTTGAGCTCCCTGAGGTACAAAGTACGTCTCATTCGTCTCTGTATCCTCTTGCAGGGTTCACGGCCACCCACAGACAGCGTAGCCAGGGATGCTTTGGCCCCTCCGTCCATGGGGGCCGTCACCCGCTGGAAAGAGGTCAGCTGGGAGACACTGCAGACAGCTGTGGGTCTGAATTCGGCCTCCGTGCCTTAGGAGCTTTACGATCAGCTCTCTGAGCCTTTCATTCTTCATTTTGAATGCGTCCACGGGGACCATCACGACCATCCCAGGCAGAAAGGTGAGGGAGAGGGAGGTGTCTGCTTCCGTCCTGAAGTCTGATTTCCACTGCGGAAAGCGGGAAGGAGCCGTGCCTGAGGAAAGAGCCCCGGGGCCGCTGGGATGAAAAGATCATGCTGAATTGTGGCTCTGGAACGCCCGGTGTCCCCACACTGCGAGGAGGTGGAGGTGCGAGGAGCGGCCTGTCTTCTGTGGTAGAGCAGGGGTCCAGGCAGGTTTCCTTCGAAAATCCACCATATACATATATATGTATATAGATGAACATATATATGCATATATATGTATATGGTAGCTTTGGCAAAAAGCTCTCTGGTGACGTCCATTTCGAGCCAGAATCGCAGACTTCCGAGAAAAGGCTCACTTGCGGCAAATGCACAGCCCTCCCGGGGCCTTGGGGCTCTGTGGGCGATGCTCGGTCTTCTGCGGAGACTGGGGTACCGAAGTTGGAGGAGCACTCACTGACACTTTGAGCTCCTAGAGGTACAAAATACGTCTCATTCGTCTCTGTATGCTCTTGCAGGGTTCAGGGCCACCCACAGACAGCGTACCCAGGGATGCTTTGGCCCCTGCGTCCATGGCGGCCGTCACCCGCTGGAAAGAGTTCAGTTGGGAGACACTGCAGACAGCTGTGGGTCTGATTCGGCCTCCGTGCCTTAGGAGCTTTGCGATCAGCTCTTTGAGCCTTTCATTTCTTCATTTTGAATGCGTCCACGGGGACCATTACGACCATCCCAGGCAGAAAGGTGAGGGAAGGGGAGGTGTCTGCTTCCGTCCTCAAGTCTGATTTCCACTGCGGAAAGCGGGAAGGAGCCGAGGCCTTAGGAAGGAGCCCCAAGGCCTCTCGGATGAAAAGAGATCATGCTGAATTGTGGCTCCTGCTGGGCAGCTGGTGTCACACACTGCGGGGGAGGTGGAGGGGAGGGGTGCGAGGCGGCCTGTCTCCGTGGTGAGAGCAGGGGTCCAGGCAGGTTTCCCTTTAGAAAATCCTGTATACATATATATGCATATAGATGAACATATATATGCATATATATGTATATGGTAGCTTTGGCAAAAAGCTCTCTGGTGACGTCCATTTCGAGCCAGAATCGCAGACTTCCGAAAAAGGCTCACTTGCGGCAAATGCACAGCCCTCCCGGGGCCTTGGGGCTCTGTGGGCGATGCTCGGTCATCTGCCGGGACTGGGGTACCGAAGTTGGAGGAGCACTCACTGACACTGAGCTCCTAGAGGTACAAACTACGTCCCATTCGTCTCTGTATGCTCTTGCAGGGTTCAGGGCCACCCACAGACAGCGTACCCAGGGATGCTTTGGCCCCTCCGTCCATGGCGGCCGTCACCCGCTGGAAAGAGTTCAGTTGGGAGACACTGCAGACAGCTGTGGGTCTGAATTCGGCCTCGTGCCTTAGGAGCTTTGCGATCAGCTCTTTGAGCCTTTCATTTCTTCATTTTGAATGCGTCCACGGGGACCATTACGACCATCCCAGGCAGAAAGGTGAGGGAGAGGGAGGTGTCTGCTTCCGTCCTGAAGTCTGATTTCCACTGCGGAAAGCGGGAAGGAGCCGAGGCCTTAGGAAGGAGCCCAGGGGCCTCTGGGATGAAAAGAGATCATGCTGAATTGTGGCTCTGGAACGCCCGGTGTCCACACTGCGGGGAAGTGGAGGTGCGAGGAGCGGCCTGTCTTCTGTGGTAGAGCAGGGGTCCAGGCAGGTTTCCTTCGAAAATCCACCATATACATATATATGCATATAGATGAACATATATATGCATATATATGTATATGGTAGCTTTGGCAAAAAGCTCTCTGGTGACGTCATTTCGAGCCAGAATCGCAGACTTCCGAGAAAAGGCTCACTTGCGGCAAATGCACAGCCCTCCCGGGGCCTTGGGGCTCTATGGGCGATGCTCGGTCATCTGCGGGTACTGGGGTAGCGAAGTTGGAGGAGCACTCACTGACACTTTGAGCTCCTAGAGGTACAAAGTATGTCTCATTCGTCTCTGTATCCTCTTGCAGGGTTCACGGCCACCCTGAACAGCATGCAGGGATGCTGGCCCCCTCCGTCCATGAGAGGAAGGCCGTCACCCGCATGGAAAAGGTCAACTGGAAGGCCACTGCAGACAGCTGGCGGGTCACAGATTGACCTCCGTGCCTTAGGAGCTTTGCGATCAGCTCTTTGAGCCTTTCATTTCTTCATTTTGAATGCATCCCCGGGGACCATTACGACCATCCCAGGCAGAAAAGTGAGGGAGAGGGAGGTGTCTGCTTCCGTCCTGAAGTCTGATTTCCACTGCGGAAAGCGGGAAGGAGCCGAGGCCTTAGGAAGGAGCCCCGGGGCCTCTGGGATGAAAAAGAGATCATGCTGAATTGTGGCTCTGGAACGCCCGGTGTCCACACTGCAGGGAGGTGGAGGTGCGAGGAGCGGCCTGTCTTCTGTGGTAGAGCAGGGGTCCAGGCAGGTTTCCTTCGAAAATCCACCATATACATATATATGCATATAGATGAACATATATATGCATATATATGTATATGGTAGCTATGGCAAAAAGCTCTCTGTTGACGTCCATTTCGAGCCAGAATCGCAGACTTCCGAGAAAAGGCTCACTTGCGGCAAATGCACAGCCCTCCCGGGGCCTTGGGGCTCTGTGGGCGATGCTCGGTCATCTGCGGGTACTGGGGTAGCGAAGTTGGAGGAGCACTCACTGACACTTTGAGCTCCTAGAGGTACAAACTACGTCTCATTCGTCTCTGTATCCTCTTGCAGGGTTCACGGCCACCCACAGGCAGCGTAGCCAGGGAGGCTTTGGCCCCTCCGTCCATGGGGGCCGTCACCCGCTGGAAAGAGGTCAGCTGGGAGACACTGCAGACAGCTGTGGGTCTGAATTCGGCCTCCGTGCCTTAGGAGCTTGCGATCAGCTCTCTGAGCCTTTCATTTCTTCATTTTGAATGCGTCCACGGGGACCATCACGACCATCCCAGGCAGAAAGGTGAGGGCGAGGGAGGTGTCTGCTTCCGTCTGAAGTCTGATTTCCACTGCGGAAAGCGGGAAGGAGCCGAGGCCTTAGGAAGGAGCCCAGGGCCTCTGGGATGAAAAGAGATCATGCTGGTGGCACTGGGCAGCTTGGTGTGTCACACACTGCTGGGGAGGTGGAGGTCTGCGAGGCGGCCTGTCTCCTGTGGTAAAACGGTCCAGGCAGGTTCCTTCGAAAATCCACCATATACATATATGTGCATATAGATGAACATATATATGCACATATATGTATATGGTAGCTTTGGCAAAAAGCTCTCTGGTGACGTCCATTTTGAGCCAGAATCGCAGACTTCCGAGAAAAGGCACACTTGCGGCAAATGCACAGCCTCCCGGGGCCTTGGGGCTCTGTGGGCGATGCTCGGTCATCTGCGGGGACTGGGGTACCGAAGTTGGAGGAGCACTCACTGACACTTTGAGCTCCTAGAGGTACAAACTACATCT
>NW_024342272.1:0-942 GCF_902729225.1 Pteropus medius
ACAGATAGTAACAGGTATTAACAAGAAAGCAGAGAAATCCCCTCGTACTCTACTGGTGGGAATGTAATACGGTGCAGCCACTTTGGAAAATAGCTTGGTAGTTCCTCAAAAGGTTAAACATAGAATTACCATTTGATCCAGCAATTCCACTTCTAGGTACATACCCAAGATAAAGAAAAACATTATGTCCTCACAAAACTTGTACAGAAATGTTCATAGCAACATTATTTAGAAAAGCCAAAAAGTGAAAACAACCTAAGTGTCCATCAACCAATGAATGGATAAACAGAATGTGATATAGCCATATAAGAGAATATTATTCAGCCTTGAAAAGGAATACTGTGTGCTACAACAGGGATAAACCATGAAAATATTCTGCCCCGTGAAAGAAGCCAGACACCAAAGGATCCCATATTACATGATTCCACTTGTATGAAATGTCCAGAATTGGGTGGTTGCCAAGGGCTAGTGAAAATAAAGGGATGAGAAGACAGCTAAAGAGGAGAGGGCTTCTTTTTGGGGTGATGAACATATTCTAAAATTGATTTGTGATGAAGTTGCATGGTTCTGTGAATGTAGTAAAAATCATTGACTTGTACATCTTAAATGAGTGAATTCTACAGTATATAAATTATACTTCAAAAAGAAAAGGAAATGTATGCAAAACATTAATAGCAAATGTGCAAAAGGCACCTACTCAAAAATGCAAGGTTGGTGACAGCTCCATGGGAACTGTATCTGGGCCCAAGTTTCTTCATTTGGGGATTCTTCAAGGCCCTAGAGCCCTGGGCTTGAAAATGGGACACATCAACCCATTGCTTGGGTTGATGTGTCCCATTTTCAAGCCCAGGGCTCACCCCAAAGCTGGCCTGGTTCCCTAACATGTTTCAGTGGCCCCTCTCATGCATAGCTCAGTGGGCGAGCTCGAAAGTCTGGAGTTGC
>NW_024342273.1:0-445 GCF_902729225.1 Pteropus medius
ATATATATGCATATATATGTTCATCTATATGCATATATATGTATATGGTGGATTTTCGAAGGAAACCTGCGTGGACGCCTGGTCTACCACAGAAGACGGGCCTCTCCTAGCACCTCCACCTCCCCGCAGTGTGGACACCGGGCGTTCCAGAGCCACAATTCAGCATGATCTCTTTTCATCCCCGAGGCCCCGGGGCTCCTTCCTAAGGCCTCGGCTCCTTCCCGCTTTCCGCAGTGGAAATCAGACTTCAGGACGGAAAAAGACACCTCCCTCTCCCTCACCTTTCTGCCTGGGATGGTCGTATTGGTCCCCATGGACGCATTCAAAATGAAGAAATGAGAGACTCAAAGAGCTGATCGCAAAGCTCCAAAGGCACGGAGGCCGAATTCAGACCCACAGCTGTCTGCAGTGTCTCCCAACTGAACTCTTTCCAGCGGGTGACGGC
>NW_024342274.1:0-359 GCF_902729225.1 Pteropus medius
GGCAGTGTGGAGAGGGAGGCGGGGCTTGTGTGGGTGACTCCGCACACCCTGCGGAGTGAGGTCCACGCCCCGGGTGGGGGCTGGGGGCAGGGGAGGCGACGCCGCAGAACAGCACAGCCCCTGCCGGGCTGGAGCCCACGGCGGCGTCTGCGCCAGCGGCCGGTTTCCAAGTTCTAACGGTGGCCTGCGAGGCCCCCCATGACGGCGCCCGTCACCTCTTCACGTGTCCCTTCTTTAGCCCAGCCATGCCAGCCTCTTTGCTGTCCTTGGAACACGCCGGGCACTCGCCCACCTGGGGACCTTAACGCCGGCTGCTCCCTCGGCCTGGAATGTTCTTCTTTCCCACCTCTTTCAATTTT
>NW_024342275.1:0-406 GCF_902729225.1 Pteropus medius
TATTCAAATTTCCCTGTTTAAATTGCTGGTGTGCTTTCTGTTTCCTGACTGATATAAACATGGAAATAAACAAAAAGGAGATCTAAACCAATAATAATGTCTGCTGGGGTAAAAAAAGTTGGAGTATTGATATTATTTATGGGTCCAGATATTACAATGCCAAACTAAAGTGATTATTTTTAGGTACCAATATAGATTTAAGAGTAATTTTATGTTTTATATTTATGAAATTTGATAAATAACTATTTCTATGTAAGTCAATAAGAATATCCATTTTAATTAAATCACTTGAATGAACTTCTTTTAAAATCTCAAAAGGAAAGCATATAAAAAAAAGACATATATACAGCCATTATGAAAAACAGAATGGAGGTTCCTCAAAAATTTTAAATAGAACTATCATATG
>NW_024342276.1:0-3410 GCF_902729225.1 Pteropus medius
CTTTTCCATTGACATAGTGTCAATCCCTATTTTAGTTCTTAAATCGATAGCCTAGATGTTCATATATCGTAGGGAAAGACCGCTATCATGGTTATTCCCAAACGTGTTCTCTTCCGTGTACTGAATAATCGGCTCACTCATGGCAAACTTCTGTTGGCGTTCATGACTATGTTTGCACTGAATGCATAGACTTATTTGTTATTTCATACCTCATTCTTACAGGAGTATATAATGTCTTCTTTTGCGTATTGAAGTTGTATCTATTCTTTTCGCAAATTATCTCATGACTGACTTGCTTCTTCTATAGAGACGTGCACTTAAGGCAGCGGTCCGATTGCCACATGTAAGTAACTTATATTGCGTCAGAAATATGAAATGAAATTCGACAGGTTCACTCTACAGGACACCGAGCAATGTGCTTCCATTAGTCCCAACCCATTCTGTAAAATTCCATGCCGTATATCTGGGCAATACCAACGGGCGTCACATTTGAATGATAACAATATCGTTGTTCGGTACCATAGACTTTCAAGGTCATGTGGCTTGAGGACTGTTACTACCCACAGTCCTGTTTTCTACAAGCAAATAGCCCATATCAGGGAATTGGCCTTTTCCAGAAGTAGCAGTTTAAGTGCCATGGCCCAGGTTTTATCTAGAGATGGAGAAAGAGAAATAAAACCCCACCTGAGAAAGAGTTCCCTCACGAATCTCTCTGAGCGATCAGATCTCAAATCCAGCATTGCTAACCACTGGCCAGTTAAACTGTTGAAACACAAGAACAAAGTTAGGACATTTTGGTAACTGCTCCCACGGGAGAAGTTTGCAGTGCGGAGATTTTGCTAAAGCCTATGAAGAGTGCTGAGGCCAAGAGAGCTGAATGTCCAGGGAACAGAGAAGCATACTAGCAGACAGTCCCCAGACATAGATAATATCTACTTTCGCTCCAGTAGCATCTCCCTTACTATTCTCAGGCCTGATGACGAAGTAACCCAAGTTCTTGTTGCCAGGCCTTGGCTCATATCAACAGTTGTGATGACTCGGCTCTGAAGGTCATTGTGAGGCGTGATGACACGTCTAGCTGCCTAACCAATCAGGCCCTGGGAATCAGGCAAATAGTGTGAGGGGAAGGGAGGGAACTGCTCCTCTCTCTACTTGCGTTCCCTTCAAGATCATTTGCCGCTCCTGCAGGAACCGAAGCTGCTCAGTGGTCTGGGATAGAAAACATGCACATACACCAAGACAATGAGGCATTCATTTTCTTCTGCCATCAACGAACCAATTGAGCTGAGCAACTCCAACCCTAATGTGTAATGTCAGGTTTAAGACTGTCATTTGTCCAAATTAGTAAAAATACAACGCATACAGAAGGCATTCGGGACAAGGGCTCAAGGGACAGGTCATCCAAGTTCCCATCAAATTCCTGTGGGATTTCGGGCAAATGCCATCAACTCTGATCCACTTTACAAAGCAGGGAACACAACAGCTACTCCACTCTTATGGGTTTCTGAAGATCAGATGAGACGAGACAGTTTTCCCCACTCATGTGCGGTGTGGCTCACAGAGGTATGTTACGTTTGGTGGACTGTGGTCTGAAACATCAAGAATGGGATGACGTGCCGGGAAAGGATCCCACTCTCCGGTAACAGTGTCATCATTTGTACCTCGTTCCTAATCAACGATTATAAAATACACTTAATGTCATGGTCTTCATAATCTAATATCATCTAGAAGGCATCCAAACTTGGGTGCTTTTTCTCCTTACACAATAGCACGGTAGTTTTGAAAAAGCATTTAATTTTGTTTCTCACCATTCTTGAATTTATGACATTGAGTTAAGTCGTGAAGATCCTAAGATTCTCATGACAAATCGGATGATATCTCTCTCTATAAATACTAAATTAAATGAATAATTGTGTGTCCAATGTATATATTATTCATTTAGCATACAGATGTTTAGCTGTGGAATTTCCATCCCAACTTGAAAGAAAGAAGAGCGCATATATCAACCCAGAAATTCCTCAAGCTTTAGCTTCCCAAAATAAAGATGTTTTATGGGTACACACCATATGTGTATTGTTGCAGACGTTATATAGATTGAATTCCTCACTAATGATTTTTGCTTTCTACTCACTTACCATATGATCTCTTCCAGCCTGAATCTCCTCTACCTAAGTTTGGGGTTGTTTTGGGTTTTCTTTGTTTCTTTACTATACTCACGCATATAAACTCTGCTGTTCCCCTGGGTATTATGAAGGCTTATTATGGAAAGGCTGGCATCTCATTCCCTCTATCTTTACAGTTGTTCCAGCCGTGCTGGGTATTTGGAAGAGCTCAAGCGCGAAAGCCTGAGAAGGATGATGTGACCCACTTAATCCAGTCGACACAGAGGCGTCTTTCTCCTGGCTCCTCCCCAACACACACAATTGCTTCCAGTAGTAATCACAAGAGATTGCTCTGAGGGCGTCGTCTGACTTGACATCCCAAGATTATTCATTTCTTCCTTTTGTCATGAACATGGTTCTGTTTCCTGAACTATTCTTTTCCATTGACAGAGTGTCAATCCCTGTTTTAGTTGTTAAATCGATAGCCTAGATGTTCATATATCGTAGGGAATGACCGCTATCATCTTTCTTCCCAAACGTGTTCTCTTTCGTGTACTGAATAATCTCCTCACTCATGGTAAACTTCTGTTGGCGTTCATGACTATGTTTGCACTGAATGCATAGACTTATTTGTTATTTCATACCTCATTCTTACAGGAGTATATAACGTCTTCTTTTGCGTGTTGAAGTTGTATCTATTCTTTTCGCAAATTATCTCATGACTGACTTGCTTCTTCCATAGAGACGTGCACTTAAGGCAGCGGTCTGATTGCCACATGTAAGTAAGTTGTATTACATCAGAAATATGGAATGAAATTCGACAGGTTCACTCTACAGGACACCAAGCCATGTGCTTCCATTAGTCCCTACCCATTCTGTAAAACTCCATGCCGTATCTCTGGGCAATACCAACAGTCGTCACATTTGAATGATAACAATATCGTTGTTCTGTACCAGAGACTTTCAATGTCATGTGGCTGGAGGATTCTTACTACCCACAGTCCTGTTTTCTACAAGGAAATAGCCCATATCAGGGAATTGGCCTTTTCCAGAAGTAGCAGGTTAAGTGCCATGGCCCAGGTTTTATCTAGAGATGGAGAAAGAGAATTAAAATCCCACCTGAGACCGAGTTCCCTTGCGAATCTCTCTGAGTGATCAGACCTGAAAGCCAGCATCGCTGACCACTGCCCAGTTAACTTGCAGAAACAGAAGAACACCGTAAGGACATTTTGTTAACTGCTCCCACGGGAGAAGTTTTCAGTGCGGAGATTTTGCTATAGCCTATGAAGAGTGCTGAGGCCAAGAGAG
>NW_024342277.1:0-1086 GCF_902729225.1 Pteropus medius
CAGGTTTCCTTCAATCCACCATTTATACATATATATGCATATAGATGAACATATATATATATCTATATATATGGTAGATCGGCAAAAACTCCTCACAAATGACGTCCGTTTTGAAGGCCCGGGCTTTGCGAAGACTTCCGAGATAAGCTTTCACTTAAACCCAAAATTCACGCGGCCCTCGGCCTCCGGGGCTCTGAGAGCGATGCTTTCAGTCGTCTGCAGGGGGGTACGAGGAAGTTGCGGGGCTTGCTTCCGCTGACACTTTGAGCCTAGGTACACCAAGCTTGACGTCATTTCCTCTCTGTATCTAGGTACGGTGCTCCAGGCCACCCACAGACAGCGGACCCAGGGAGGCTTTGGCCCCTCCGTCCCTGGAGGCCGTCACCCGCTGGAAAGAGATCAGTTGGGGGACACTGCAGACAGCTGTGGGTCTGATTTCGGCCTCCAGGCCTTATGAGCTTTGCGATCACCTCTTCGAGCCTTTCATTTCTTCATTTTGAATGCGTCCACGGGGACCATTACGACCATCCCAGGCAGAAGGTGAGGGAGAGGGAGGTGTCTGCTTCCGTCCTGAAGTCTGATTTCCACTGCGGAAAGCGGGAAGGAGCCGAGGCCTTAGGAAGGAGCCCCGGGGCCTCTGGGATGAAAAGATATCATGCTGAATTGTGGCTCTGGAACTCCCGGTGTCCACACTGCGGGGAGGTGGAGGTGCGAGGAGCGGCCTGTCTTCTGTGGTAGAGCAGGGGTCCACGCAGGTTTCCTTCGAAAATCCACCATATACATATATATGCATATAGATGAACATATATATGCATATATATGTATATGGTAGATCTGGCAAAAAGCTCTCTAGTGGCGTCCATTTTGAGCCGGAACTGCAGACTTTCGAGATACGGCTCACTTGCGGCAAATTCACGGCCCTCCCGGCGCCTCGGGGCTCTGAGGGCGCTGCTCGGTCGTCTGCGGTTACGGCGGTACAGAAGTTGAGGAAGCACTCACTGACACTTCGAGCCCCTAGAGGTACAAACGACGTCTCATTGCTCTCTGTGTCCTCGTGCAGAACTCCAGGCCACCCACAGACAGCGT
>NW_024342278.1:0-1110 GCF_902729225.1 Pteropus medius
CAACATAAAGGTAAACAATTAAAGTGATTTGTAGTTAGGTTACCAGTAGCTTACAGTACGAATGGGTGTTTCAGAAGGGAAGGATCTGGAGAGAACTTGGAATGCTTGTTTTCAAGTATTTGAACCATTTCCCCTATCTGGCTTAGTATTACCTATTCCACCTGGGGAAGTGCGTTGGTTTAGCAAGGAGAATCTTCAGCCAGAGCAAGACATTCAAAGGAAGTTGGTTGCTGTCTTTAGCTACCTGAAGGGCTGTCAGGGGAAGAGGAATAGGCTTCTTGGAGCTCCAGAGTAGAAGTACCGGCAGCAAGTAGCATCAGTAGGACAGTGGCTTCCCAGCCCAGGACACACTGGTAAACAGTGGACAGTCTTCCCAGAAACTAGTTACTGTCGCCATGTCAAAGCCCTCTTGGTTTTTAGGTAGTTATTTTATATCTGGCACCCCTCTGAACGTTTTAACTTTTCCACTAGTTTTTCAGTCGATTCCTATGATTTCTGCATATTTCCTGTGTATTTCTTACCAACATTACACCTCATTTTGTTTTCTTGGCTTAGTGAATTTTCAGAACAAGGTTAAGTAATGGCAAATTAAAAATGTAGTCTTGTGCACCTGTGTTGTGACAGAATATTTCATCTTCCATGGGCCCCTACTTGTGCTTTAGCATTAACATGTCTCTTCCTAGATAAACAGAGGTCTCTCTGTCCCCTCAGGGGATAAGGACTCTTATGTTCAATTTTATATTTACATGTAAGATTTATGTACATTGGCACATTGGAGCCATTATTCCAGAATATATTCACATGTGGGTCAGAGAAGTTTTAAAGTTTTTGGTGAAATACCCAGAGCATGCTATCTAAATATTTTTGTGATTATTTTAAAGCTGTATTTTTAATATGCATTTCCTTTTAATACGGTTTTTACATTATATGAAAAGTCTCAATTGGTGGAAGCGATGTGTCATAATTTTGTTATTTCCTTGTCTGTATGAGCACCGTATTTTTACAGTGACATCATAATCAGTACCTTTTGTCGAATGCCTCATATGTGCCAGGCACTGTACTCGGCATTTTATCTCATTAATCTTCACAGCAGGTCATTAGAGTATTATA
>NW_024342279.1:0-612 GCF_902729225.1 Pteropus medius
ACACAGTTCCTTAAAATTGTAAATTGAGTGGCTCTTTACAATTCATTAGATGTTGACCTCAGACAAGATGCCTGTCTTTGAATCCAGGACACTTGTGTAAGCATTCCTGGCCACTGCATGTCATATCAGAAGCAAAGGGGATATGGCACAAATTCATGGCAACAAACATTGTATTAACAGTCTTTAAACAGATATGACTAGAATTAACCTCACTTGAGTAATATAATTAATGCATAGACAAAATGTAATAGAAGGTCCATTTAGAAATGAACATTAGTAATTAAAAATAAAGCATTTTTATAAAATGTATATAAATTTAAAATATAAAAAAACATTTTTTATATTTTATAAAAATTTTTATACAATTTTTACTTATTTTTTAATTATATTTATTTTTATACACACAAGTGTGACTATATTAAATAGTCACTTCTCACCTTATAGGGAACCCAGTAATGAGGTTCTTAAGACTCTCATGGCTTATTGGCCTCTGCTGATAGTGAATTGTGTGTGGTCACAGCAAATTACTAACACATTGAAACAATGAAAGGATAATTCTTTTATGAAATTACCCAGAAGGAATCAAAAGGCTGGAAAGGTGTTAAGAATTTG
>NW_024342280.1:0-656 GCF_902729225.1 Pteropus medius
GGCAAGGTTATATCACTCATTTAAAACTCAGTAGGAATGTGTTTACATTATGTCCCTCCAAACGTCTAGCTGAGACTTCCAGAGCTGAGGGAATGAGCTTTTTTTTTTCAGATGGCGGTGCAGGTAGTGGTTTGGGGCAACTGTTGGAAGGATAAGTGTGGATTGAGCATATCCGTGTTGCATGAGTGAGCCCTGAGCAGGCCAGCATCACTAGCGGAGGAGTCAGCAGTAAAGGGAGGTGTTCTGCAGCAATAAAGAAATTTCAGGAATGAAGAAGTGAGGAGACCAAAGATTAGCTCTCCTCTCATTCTGAAGTGGGGTTTTTTTTGTTGTTGTTTTATTTTTGTTTTGTTTTTTGTTTTTGTATATCACGAAACGAGAGAAGATATCGTGAAGGGTCTATGTGGGAAACAAGAAGGAACAGGTCGAGTTCCGGGACCCTGGGCCCTACTTTCTCTTTAGATGTTTCATTTTATGTTACATGTGTATGTTTGTGCATATGTTACATGTGTATGTTTGTACATATGTGCATAGAAAAGTTAAGGTCTTGTTTTCGGGGAAGAAAAGGAAAAAGTTATCCACTGCAGGAAAAAAATGTAAAAAGAAAAAATCATGGGCCTAGATACTGTACTTTGGACCAGCCTTGCTCTTCTGAA
>NW_024342281.1:0-428 GCF_902729225.1 Pteropus medius
TTTGCAACCGCCACCTCTCTGTAATTCCAAAATACTTTCATCACCCCAGAAGAAAACTCAGAACCCATTAAGCAGTTGCTACCAATGCTCCCCGCCCTACCCACCTCAGCCCTTGGCAACCACTCATCTGCATTCTGTTTCTATTGATTTACCTATTCTGAATTCTTCATATTAACAAAATCATGCAATATGTTAGATTCCTCATCTGGCTTCTTTGACTTAATGTAATGTTTCAGGGTTAATCCACATTGTAGCATGTTATCAGTACATTTCTTTTATAGCTGAATAATATGCCTCTGTGTGTGTGTGTGTGTGTGTGTGTGCGCGTGTGTGCGCGCGCGCACCACAATTTGTTCATCTTTTCAACCATTGATAGTAGATTTGGAATGTTTCCACATTTTGCCTATTATGAGTAGTGGTGTTATGTA
>NW_024342282.1:0-2186 GCF_902729225.1 Pteropus medius
CCTGAGGAGCTCAAAGTGTCAGTGAGTGCACCTCCAACTTCGGTACCCCAGTTCCCGCAGATGACCGAGCATCGCCCACAGAGCCCCAAGGCCCCGGGAGGGCTGTGCATTTGCCGCAAGTGAGCCTTTTCTCGGAACTCTGCGATTCTGGCTCAAAATGGACGTCACCAGAGAGCTTTTCGCCAAAGCTACCCTGTACATATATATGCATATATATATATTCATCTATATGCATATATATGTATATGGTGGAATTTCGAAGGAAACCTGCGTGGACCCCTGGTCTACCACAGAAGACAGGCCGCTCCTAGCACCTCCACCTCCCCTCAGTGTGGACACCGGGCGTTCCAGAGCCACAATTCAGCATGATCTCTTTTCATCCCAGAGGCCCGGGGCTCCTTCCTAAGGCCTCGGCTCCTTCCCGCTTTCCGCAGTGGAAATCAGACTTCAGGACGGAAGCAGACATCTCCCTCTCCCTCACCTTTCTGCCTGGGATGGTCGGAATGGTCCCCGGGGCCGCATTCAAAATGAAGAAATGAAAGGCTCAAAGAGCTGATCGCAAAGCTCCTAAGGCACAGAGGCCGAATTCAGACCCACAGCTGTCTGCAGTGTCTCCCAACTGAACTCTTTCAGCAGTGGCGGCTGACATATCATGAAGGGGGCAAAACATCACCCCGGAGGAGGTGCGCTGTCTGCAGCCAGGCATGACCCCTGCAAGAAGAAGGTCTGCAGGGGTGTGAATGACACGTGGACTCCAAAGTGACAGTGGTGCTCTCACTCCAACACACGCCACCCCAGGCACCACCACTTTTTGGGCCGATGACCCCCGGCATGGCCCCCACAGGCCCCAAGGCAGAGGAGGAGCTGAATTTTACCTGAGCACTTTCTCGAAGTCTCTGCGATTCTGGATCTGAGGAAAATGGACATCACCAGAGAGCTTTTCGCCAAAGCTACCATATACATATATATGGATATATCTATATGCATATATATGTATATGGTGGATTTTCGAAGGAAACCTGCATGGACCCCTGGTCTACCACAGAAGACAGGCCGCTCCTAGCACCTCCACCTCCCCGCAGTGTGGACACCGGGCGTTCCAGAGCCACAATTCAGCATGATCTCTCTTCATCCCAGAGGCCCCGGGGCTCCTTCCTAAGGCCTCGGCTCCTTCCCGCTTTCCGCAGTGGAAATCAGACTTCAGGACGGAAGCACACACCTCCCTCGCCCTCACCTTTCTGCCTGGGATGAGACCAATGGTCCCGTGGACGCACCTTCAAAATGAAGAAGAAATGAAAGGCTCAAAGAGCTGATGCGCCCGAAAAGCTCGACGCAATTCAGACACACAACTGTCTGCATTGTCTCTAACTGAACTCTTTCAGCGGCGGCGGCCCCCATGGACGGAGGGGCCAAAGCATCCCTGGCTACGCTGTCTGTGGGTGGCCGTGAACCCTGCAAGAGGATACAGAGACGAATGAGACGTACTTTGTACCTCTAGGAGCTCCAAGTGTCAGTGAGTGCTCCTCCAACTTCGCCACCCCAGTACCCGCAGATGACCGGGCATGGCCCACAGAGCCCCAAGGCCCCGGGAGGGCTGTGCATTTGCCGCAAGTGAGCCTTTTCTCGGAAGTCTGCGATTCTGGCTCAAAATGGACGTCACCAGGGAGCTTTTCGCCAAAGCTACCATATACATATATATGCATATATATATAATCTATATGCATATATACGTATATGGTGGATTTTCGAAGGAAACCTGCGTGGAACCCTGGTCTAGCACAGAAGACGAGCCGCACCCGCACCTCCACCTCCCCACTGTGGACACCCGGTTCCAGGGCTGGTGTGCATGATCTTCTCTTTCTCCGGAGCTCCCTATCATCGTCTCGGCTCCTTCCACGCTTTCGCGCGTGGAAATCGGGCGAGCTTAGGAAAGGCAGACACCCTCCTCTCCCTCACCTTTCAGCCTGGGATGGTAGTATTGGTCCCCGGGGACGCATTCAAAATGAAGAAATGAAAGGCTCAAAGAGCTGATCACAAAGCTCCTAAGGCACGGAGGCCGAATTCAGACCCACAGCTGTCTGCAGTGTCTCCCAACTGAACTCTTTCCAGCGGGTGACGGCCGCCATGACGGAGGGCCAAAGCATCCCAGGGTACGCTGTCTGTGGGCGGCCCTGACCCCTGCTATA
>NW_024342283.1:0-619 GCF_902729225.1 Pteropus medius
TCTGTTTGGTTCTATAACCATAGTTAAGTCCTTCTTGCTTTGTCTGAAGGCTGCTCACAAAAGTGGAAAAGCGATGAACGGCATGAACACCCTTATAATGGCATGGGTATTGTCCCCCCCAGAGCCAGGCATATCGCGGATGATGAGACGACCTCCCGGAGTCCAAGGTCACAGGCCTTCAGCCGAGCTCTTTCTTAGCCTCCGCTGCTCCTAATGACCACGATGATTTTTAACAGCGCCCCGTATCATGGAGAAGGCACGGCAGAGCCACGGGAAGCAAGCAGTGGGGACATTTTCTCCTCTCTTTAAAGCATTTTTGAATATGTATCTTGTTCCTTTCAGATTGTTTATAGTTACTTTGTGTAACTTTTGGGCCAAGGCTTTCTTGTTCTGCTTGTTTTGTAGGTGTACTGTCAGCAGACTCAGATACAATGCGCAGTCTCTCTCTCTCTTATATATCCATATGAATATATATATGAACGTATGTAAACTCGCATCTGCTAGGGCAGGGCGGTCGCACAGCCGAAGGCAGCAGGGTGGCGTCTGGACCCAGCAGCCTGGCTCCGGAGGCCTCGTGCCACCCTCGACACGGCGTTATCAACAGGCAAAGCAGTCATTT
>NW_024342284.1:0-2591 GCF_902729225.1 Pteropus medius
GGGTTAGGTTAGGTTTAGGGTTAGGGTTATGGTTAAAGTGAGATTTAGGGTTAACTTTAGTGTTAGATAAGGGTTAGTATTAAGATGAGGGTTAGGGTTAGAATTAGGCTTAGGGTTAAGGTTAGCATTAGAGTTAGGGTTAGGGTTAGCATTAGGTTAGGGTTTTGGGTAAGGTTCGGTTAGAGTTAGTGTTAGAGTTAGGGTTCAGTTTATGGTTAGGATGAGGGTGAGGGTTAGTGTTAGGGTTTGGTTTAGAGTTAGTGTTAGGGTTAGGTATAAGGTTAGGTATAGGGTTGGGTTCATGTTCGGTTTAGGATTAAGGTTAGGTTAGGGTTACAGTTAGGGTTAGAATTAGGGTTAGGGTTAGAGTTATGTTAGGATTGAGGTTAAAGTTAAGTTTAGGGTTTGGGTGAGGGTTACGGTTAGGTTTAGGTCAACTTTAGGTTTAGGTTAGAGTTATGATTAGTATTAGGGTTAGTGTTAGCATTTAAGTTAGAGTGAGGGTGAGGTTTAGAGTAAGTGTTTGGTTTATGGTTAGGTTGTTGTTGAGGGTTAGGTATACGGTTAGATAGGTTTGGTTAAATTGAGGTTTAGGATTAGTATTAGTTTTAGGGTTACGGTTAAGGTTAATGTTAGCTTGAAGTTAAGGTTATGGTTAGGGTTTGGGTCAGATTATGGTTATGGTTAGGGTTAGGGTTAAAAGTTAAGGTTAAGGTTATGGTTTGGGTGAGGATTGGGTTATAATTATTGTTAGGGTTAGGGTTATGGATTTAGGGTTAGTCTTAGCTTTAGGGTTAGGGTTAGGGTTAGGGTTGGGGTTGAGGTTGGGATTTAAAATTGGGTAGGATTGAGTTTGGGATAATATTGGAGTTGAGTTAAATTGGGGTTAGGGTTAGGGTGAAGGTGATGTTTAGTTCAGGATTAGGTTAGTGGTTAGGTTTAGCTATACGGTTAGTATATGGTTTGGTTAAATTTAGGGTTAGGGTTAGGGTTTGTATTAGAGGTTAGGATTAGGGTTACATTTGGGTTCTGTTTAAGTTTAGGTTTAGTGTTAGGGTTAGAATTAGAGTGAAAGTTAGGGTTAATGTTAGTTTTAAGGTTAGGGTTAGAGTGTGTTTGGAATTAGAGTAGGGTTAGGTTAGGGTTAGGGTTACAGTTAGGGTTAGCTTTAAGGTTAGGTTAGTGTTATGGTTAGGGTAAGTATAAAAGCTTAAGCTTAGGTTTAATGTTAGGGTTAGTGTTATAATTAGGGTTACAATTAGGATTAGAGCTAGCTTTAGGTTTCGGGTACGGGTTTGGGTTAGGGATAATGTTAGGTTTAGGGTTCGGGGTTATGGTTAGGGTTAACTTAGAGTAGAGGTTAGGGATATGGTTAGGTTTAGGTTTATGTTAGGATTATGATTAGAGTTAGGATTAGGGAAAGGTTTAGGCTAGTGTTAGGGTTAGGGTTAGGGTTAGGGTTCAAGTTAGGGTTAGAATTATGTTTAAGGTTAGGGTTAGGGTTTGCATTAGGGTTAGTGTTAGAGTTATGGTTAGGGTTTAGGGTTAGGGTTAGAGTTTTGCTTTATATTTAGCATTATTGTTAGGTTTAGGGTTAATGTTAGGGTTAGGGTTAGGTTTAAGGTTAAAATTAAGATTAGGTTTAGGGTTATGGGTAGGGTTATTGTTAAGGTAAGGGTTAAGGGTTAGGTTTAGGGTTAGCTTTAGGATTATTGGTAGGATTATGGTTTAGGTTAGCTTTAGTTTTAGTGTTAGGGTTTGGTTTAGGGTTAGTGTAAGGGGTTAGAGTTAAGGTTTGAATTAGGATTCATTTTAGGTGTAGGGGTACGATCAGGGTTGCGGTAAGGCATTACGGTTAGGGTTAAGGATAGAATTAGGATTAGGTGTAGGGTCAGGGTTACAATAAGAATTAAGGGTAAAGGTGAGGGTTAGGGTTACGTTTAGTTTTAGGGTTAAAGTTTGGAATAGGGTTAGGGTAAGGGGTTAGGGTTAGGGTTAGGGTAATGGTTGGGTAAGGGTTAGGTTTCAGGTTTGGATTATTGTTAGAATTAAGGTTAGGTTTATGGTTGGGGTTAGGGTTAGTGTTCAGGTAAGTTTAGGGTTAGGTTTAGGGTTTAAGGTTAGGGTTAGCTTTAGGATAGGTTTAGGGTTAGTGTTAAGTTTAGAATGAGGATTAGGGTTAGGATTAGTGTTAAGATTCGGGTTAGTGTTAGCTTTAGGTTTAGGATTAGGTTTAAGTTTAAGGTTAATATTAGGGTTAGGGTAGGGGTTAGCGTTAGGGTTAGGGTTAGATTTAGGGTTAGAATTAGGTTTAGTGTTAGGGTTAGGGTTACGGTTAGTTTAGGGTCATGTGTAGGGTTAGGGTTAGGTTTAGGGTTCGGTTTGGGTTTAGGGATAGGGTTAGTGTAGGGGTAGGGTTAGAGTTAGGGTTATTGCTATGCTTAGGTTAGGGTGAGGGGTAGGGTTAAGTTTAAGGTGAGAATTAGAATTAGGGGTAGGGTTAAGGTTAGGGTTAGTTTTAGCATTAGGTTTAAGTTATCGTTAGGTTTAGGGTTAATGTTAGGGTTAGGGTCGGAGTTAGGGTAAGGTTA
>NW_024342285.1:0-505 GCF_902729225.1 Pteropus medius
CTAGCTGTTAGCAACCAACATTCCTTGTTTCTATGAGTTTGACTACTTTAGATGCTTCATATAAGTGGAATAATATAGTATTTGTTTTTTTGTGACTAGCTTACTTCACTTAGCAGAATGTATACACCACAGTGTTCATTCATCTGTCTCTGAGTTGCTTCCCTAAAATGTTTAATTTTTTTAAAAAAATATTCTGATTCTTGGCTTATAAAACTGTTTCCTTTCTATGTTGTCAATTAAACGCTGTTGCCACAGGTCTTATTATACAATGTATACTCTTTCTGACTGTTGACAACTTTTTCTCTCAGTGATTTATGTTTAATGGCATGAGTAAGTACTAAAAAGTGTGTAAAACCACACATATTACATGGAAGGCTTGCTTTTAAGTTTACATCAGGGTGGGAGGGTGGGATAGCAATATTAAGGAAGAAACTTCATTACTAACATTCAGATATATGAAAATTTGATGTAATAAAATGAATCAGGTTGTATTTAAGTAGCAGCA
>NW_024342286.1:0-598 GCF_902729225.1 Pteropus medius
GCCATGCCACCCTGAACAAGCCCGATGTCCTATCTCGGAAGCTAAGCAGAGTCGGGCCTGGTTAGTACTTGGATGAGAGGCCACCTATGAAAACCAGGTGCTGCAGGCATAAATAGTAATAAATAATAAATAAATAAAATAAATAAAATAAAATAAAAGTCAGTTATCATAACAGGCTTGTATGAGATTGCTTACTGAAACTTGATTTATAATCTAAAAAACTGGGAACTTCTAGCAATAAGATAATGGATAGGCAAACAGTAGTGTATTCATCTACAGTCATGTGCTGTATAATGATATTTTGGTCAATAATAGACTGCATATACAATGGTTGTCCCATAAGATTATAATGGAGTTGAAAAATTCCTATCTCCTAGTGACTTCTAGTATCTTCACACATTGTAGCATAATGCTACAATGTAGCATTATGCATTACTCACATGTTTGTAGTGATGCTTGTGTTAATAAATTTACTGTACTGCCAGTCAAGTATAGAACATATAATTAATTATATACAGTAAAAAATACTTGATAATGATAATAAATGACTATGTTACTGGTTTACATATTTACTATGCTATACCTTTTATGGTTATTT
>NW_024342287.1:0-1081 GCF_902729225.1 Pteropus medius
GCGCTTTTACTGTGTCGGTGACACCTCAAGGATCCTGGGCGGAGTCTAGCGCATGTCTTCGGTGGCACGTACATGACAGGGATGCCCGAGTGTCCTGATCTGACAAGGAGCCGTGTCACACCTCACGTGACACCCGGTGCTTACAGCAATTATTTCTCTGACTTAATTATGTACATACCCTTCACTTAACACTTTGCCAGCACTGTTCTTTCGCCCATGTATTATTTATACAGCGATTTTATTAACTTCATTTATTCATTATTTTATTCATTACATGAGGCTCCCGCGCCCCAGATACTGCAGTAACTGCTGCAGATGCAAAACTAGCTCAGACCTGGACGCTGCCTTTAAACCCGCTCCCTGCTCCCTGCTCCCTGCTCCCTGCTCAGAGCAGCCGCGAGCGGTGTGTCTGAGAGACAGCAGGGCCCCGAGGGACCGCGAGGAGGGCATCACCAGGCGGAGCCCCGGCCGCGCCGCGGAGGGCGTGACACCTGAGTGAGCAGCGGAGATGGAGAGTTTTAACGGCAGATGTCGAGGTCAGGCAAGTCAGAGACACGCAAAGGGATGATGATGTGACAGAGACAGTGCGTGCACACGTGTGTGCGTGCACACACACACACAATCGTGTGTGCCTGTATGTGCGTGCACACACAGGCATGGGTGTGCGCACACGCACACAATCGCGCGCGTGCCTGCACGTGCGTGCACACACAGGCATGGCACGCATGCACATAAACATGTGTGTACACATGCACAGACATGCACTCTCTCGCACAGGCATGGGTATATGTGTACACATACATGTGTGTGCATGGACACGTGGGTGCATGTGTGCACACATACACACACTCACGTGTATACGCACAGGCGCGGGCACATGCACATTCACCTGTCTGCATGCGCACACAAACACACACATGCGTGCACTGGCAGTCTCCCCTTCCCCCAGTTCCGAGGACGTGGGACCCTGGCTTGCTCGGGCGCTGTCAGGAGGTCGCCGTGCTGTGGGGTGGGCGTGTTGAGGGGAGCGGCAGAGAGTTCAGTGGCTGACTGCTTTGTGCGGACAGGCAGCAGAGGGCTG
>NW_024342288.1:0-510 GCF_902729225.1 Pteropus medius
TCATATATTGGAATAGATAATTAGTTTGTCCGTGTTACCCATAACCAGTAAATTCTCTGAGGGCTGTCACAATTTTTACTTTGATCACTATTTAATTCTAGCGTGTGCAATGGTGCTTAACATGTAGTAGACACTAAATATACAAAAATGCACACAGATGCACACGCATATTATATATACAATGATTGACTTGTTAGGTGACTGCATGTGTGAATGAAAGAGGACAACCTTTCCTTTCTGTAAGCATATAAGGGTGAAGGAGAAGGGGATAAGTTTGGGGATAGAGTGTAGGTGAAAAATCAGGACCAATTGGTAGAACCAAGAGGAAATTAGTAAAACTAACTTTTAAAAATCCTTTTCAAAAGAAGAAATATCTTTATTGGTTATAGAGATTTCTTTGTAATCTTTGAGACATGTCCAACAAAGGTAGATGGCCAAATGTATCACCTATATTAGAAGGACTTACTACTCTGGTTGGGACGGTGGTCAAGATAATACCTACGATCTTTT
>NW_024342289.1:0-481 GCF_902729225.1 Pteropus medius
GACCAAAGCTTCTTAGATGCTGCCTCTGGCCACAGACACAAACAACCTAAAACCAAGGGTTTCTCCCTTTCTCTCCTCAAATCCTGTCATGCTCAGACCCCACTCAAGGCCTCTGTTTTCTCAGTTGAAAGATGAAGTGGATGGGTGAGGCTCTTTCTGGTTCTCCAGGCCTGGTGCTCTGTCATCTAAGGGGCCGGGAGGACGGAGTCACCATTTGAGCCAAGAGCTGGGCACGTGGCAAGCCTCCAAGAGCTGTCTGCTGGACCCGCTCTGACCCGATTCTGTCCTGGAAGCAGGGAGGGGATATGGCACCTCAGAAACAAAAGGTAAAATGAACCATGGCCAGAAATGGCTTTCTGGGGAAGGGGCCACCTTCCCATTCCTCCAGGCTCTCCTCATGGTCGCAATCTTTTCCAAAATCTACCTCATCCTGCACAGACTCTATTCTCTCTCTCTCCCCCACCGAACACCTCTCGGCACA
>NW_024342290.1:0-459 GCF_902729225.1 Pteropus medius
GGGGCTTGGGGGCGAGGAGGACATCCTGTTGGATGTCAGGTGGCCCCCGGTTCTGGAGGCGCCGTTGCCTTTCTGCTTCCTAGTCACCGACGAGGTCCTTCTCGCCATCCAGGTCGTGCAGGCGGTGACAGCAAGGTCACAGCAAGGCAGAGGCGCCTGCGCCCTCGGGGCCCCTGCAGACCGGCACGGCTGCGGCCTGCGGCTCGGGCAGACGGGAAGCCGCTTCGCCTTCTGGGCGGTGGCCGGTCATTTTCCTTTCCATCTGGGCCAGAGGCGTCTGCACGGGGCAGTTTGGGGTGTCAGGGACACCCCTGCATTCCCTATTTAACCCACTGCCGGCATGTCTGTTCGGGGAGATGAGGGTGGTATGGGGCCGAGAGCAGACGCGGCCTCTGCGATGGAGCAGAAGCCGTTGTCCAGTAGCCTCCCCAAGAGGACGCCACCCCTGTGCCCGTAGCC
>NW_024342291.1:0-11561 GCF_902729225.1 Pteropus medius
GTGATGGAAGATTTGACTTTAGGTGGTGAACACAAAATGCAATATAGATGATGTATTATTGAACTGTATGCTTAAAAGATATAATTTTAATAACCAATGTCATCCATATCAATTTAATTAAAAATGTAAAATAAAAAAATAGAACTAAGATATGTCCAGCAATGCCATTTTTGTGTATATCTGTGAAGAAAATGAAATCAGTATCTCAAAGAGGTATCTGCTCTTCCATGTTCATTGCAGTATTATTCACAATAGGAAAGATTTGGAAACAACGAGAGTATCTGTTGACAGAAAACTAGATAAAGCAAATGTTATCTCTATCTATCATCTATCTATCTATCATCTATCTATCTATCTATCTATCTATCTATCTATCTATCTATCTATCTATCTATCTATCTCTATCTATCTATCTATCTATCTATCTATCTATCTATCTATCTATCTATCTATCATCTATCTATCATCCATCCATCCATCAATCAATCAATCATCTATCATCTATAAATCAATCAATTATATATCACTTATCTATCATCTATATATCTATTTATCATCTATCTACATATACACACAATGGAATATTATTCAGCCATAAAAAGAAGGAAACTGCCATTTGAGATCATATAGATAAAGCTGGAGGATATTATGTTTACAGAAATAAGTCAGTCACAGAAAGACTAGTATGATCTCACTTATATGTGGAATCCAAGAAAGTCTAACTCATAGAATCAGAGAGTAGAGCTATGGTTGTAAGGGGCTGGGGTGAAGGAAATGGGAAGCTGTTGGTTAGAGCACTAACTTTCAGTTATAAGATGAATAACTTCTGGAGATCTAAGGTACAACATGGGGACTATAGTTAATAACACTGTATTGCATACTTGAAATCTGTTAAGAGAGTAGATCTTAGGAGTTACCACACACACACAAACACACACAGTTGCACAAACACACAGAGTAACTATATGAAGTGATGGATGTAATATTAACTTGACTGTGGTAATCTTTTCACAGTGTATATATGTATTAAATCATCACATCGTATAATAAAAGACCTTCATGTTTTACTATGTATATATATACACATATAATTTTAGTTTATCAATCATACTTTATTAAAGCTTGGAAAAAGTAAAACAATGAAGTAGTATTATCACACCATGACAGAATAGAGTCCAAAAATATCAGAGCAGTACCACACACCAGACATTTTACTAATATTGTATGAGATTGATAAAAATAACCCTAAATGACATAAAAAAA
The DNA here is from genome assembly GCF_902729225.1 of Pteropus medius. Lineage (NCBI taxonomy): Eukaryota > Metazoa > Chordata > Mammalia > Chiroptera > Pteropodidae > Pteropus > Pteropus medius. The sequence continues at coordinate 1,264 of NW_024342291.1, forward strand.
TTTCAAGTGTTTCTTAAATTTCATTATTGTTTAATCATGGACAGATTCTCTGCACACTAATGCCATCTTTATGGTCGTTGATGCTGTATTATTATGTTCACTTAACTAAACCACATATAACGAAATTCGAAGTACACTAAGGCCAAAATAGAAATTCCACAATAAATGATTTTAAAGAACAACCCTTATATTTGAGCACTTATTTCTATGAAGGAGGAAAGACAAAACCACAGAGTGATAAAACTCATAAAGATAACTATCACATAATAATATTTCCTGATTATGAAATTCAACTGAACTTAGAATCTAGATTATACAGTCCTGCCTTGTACATGGTATTTAAGATATTTTAAATAAAGGGACTATTTAGCATTGCATTTGAATAAAATAAAGCATATTTAGTTACTTCTTAATTCCTTTAAATTAAAATTATTTTTCTTAAAGAGTGAAAGTTAATTCTTATTTTATATTTTCCTGTGATCATGGATTTGTTATCTCTAATTTTCTTGTTTCCCTGATACTCTTCAGTCAAATTTCTCTAAAATAAATGTGTACAAAAAGAGGTAAATAACATAGAAATAAATAAGAGAACAATTCTAAGAAGAAAGAATTTGTCATACTCAGAAATACTGCTCAAGGTACTGGGATATATGACCTCACAAGTCAATTGCTTGAATCCAAAATATGGAAACAATTCTGTGTGACCATTTACTTATTTCCTGTTTCCAACCCTCTTTTCCATTTCAAAAGGTGTCCAAGCTACACAGAACCACGAAATCTGACACGTGTCTCAGAATTCTTCCTCATGGGACTCTCAGATGATCTGGAACTTCAGCCTCTGCTCTTTGGGCTCTTCCTGTCCATGTACCTGGTTGCTATATTGGGGAATCTGCTCGTCATCCTGACCGTCAGCATGGACTCCCACCTCCACACCCCCATGTACTTCTTTCTCTCTCCAACCTTTCCATGGCTGACATCTGTTTTATCTCTACCACCGTCCCCAAGATGATCATGGACATCCAAACTCACAGCAGAGTCATCTCCTATGGGGGCTGCATGACTCAGATGTCTTTTTTGATCCTTTTTGGATGTATGAATGGCATGCTTCTGACTGCGATGGCTTATGACTGACCGGTTTGTGGCCATCTGCAACCCTCTGCACTACTCAGTCATCATGAACCCATGCTTCTGCTGCTTCTTAGTTTTGATGTCATTTTTCATCAGCCTTTTGGACTCTCAGCTTCATAATTTGATAGTGTTACAACTTGCCTGCTTCAAAGATGTAAAAATTTCTAATTCCTTCTGTGATCCTTCTCAACTCCTTCGTCTTGCCTGCTTTGACCCCTTCACCAATAACCTAGTCATGTATTTTGTTGGCTTTATCTCTGGTTTTCTCCCTATCTCAGGAATCTTTGTCTCTTACTATAAAATTGTTTCCTCCATTCTGAGAGTTCCATCAAAAGGTGGGAAGTACAGAGCCTTCTCCACCTGTGGCTCTCACCTGTCAGTCGTTTGCTTATTCTATGGAACAGTCATTGGAGTTTACCTCGGATCGGCATTGTTGCCTTCCCCGAGGAATGATGTGGTGGCCTCAGTTATGTACACTGTAGTCACCCCCATGCTGAACACCTTCATTTATAGCCTGAGGAGCAGGGACATTAAGAGTGCCCTAGGGAGGCTCCACAGCAAAACGTCTGGTCTTAATATCCATGTAACTCTTTTTTGAGTGTGTTTGGAAAACCCAGCAAAACCAAACATGTAAACTGAAAACTGTGCCCTTGGTCACATTCCTTTTTCGTCTCATGGTTTCCATTCCTCTCCATGCTGCATGTATGAATGTCACTTCTTTTGATTTACTTTTTACTGAGTGCTTGTCCTTGCTCTAAAGAGTTTACCAAACCACAGAGTCTGAGGGAATAGACCATTCAAGATCTCCTTATTTTAGACACCAGCTACAATCTCAGAAATCCCCAGGGCCACACTCACTTGAGACCAGTTAACTACAAGTTTAGGGACTCCCTCACATTTAGTAATTTTTTAGAATAATTTTTTAGAACATTCAAACTGAGGGAAATTCTTCAGGTTCAATAACTTATCACAATGAGTCACTGATTGGTGCAGTTTATACTTATAATGACAGTTTTATTAGAGCAAATTAGAACTAGTGAAAAGAAGAACACATAGGGCAAGATTTGAAAGGTCCTATATGTCAATCTTCTTGTTGTCCATTCCTTGTGAGTTAAATCTTGTACAGCCTCCTGTCCACACTGTGAGATAGCACTCAGAGTATTGCCCATCATGTAGCTCACCTAAGCTTCAGTGTCCAGAGATTTTGAGGCTATGTGAATAGGTGTGATTAATTAAATGATAGCCCATTTGATTGAACACAGTTTGCAGCCTCTCTCCCAAAAGTTTGGGCTGGTATCAATTTGTCCAAGGATCCAACACTTTTTTATGTGTTTGGTCTCCCTGGCTTGGCCAGTTCCCAGTTTGAATCAGCTCATTAGCACAAAATATCAGGTATTGTTCATGGGGCACATCATGAAGAACCAGTCACTCATATCGCTAAATTGCAAGGACTTAAAGTTACCTTCCAGGACCTGGGACAAAGCCCATATCTCTCTTTAGGTGAGGCCAAATTTCTTACTACACATCTGCCCTTCCACAGGCATAGATTCCAGATCATTGCCTGGTAAACATCATGCATGCCAATCACTGTTTGAGTCTGCTTCGCAAGGAGTAATAAAATTATTTTGAGAGGATTTTAAAGACAATTTCAAGGTAGTTCTTTGAACTGTCAACAATGTTCCATAAATTACAAACCCAATTCTGGGCTCAATGATAGGAAAATTCAATGGGAGGAGATGAAGTATAGAAATTTAGAGACTGTCTGAAGGTCCTCAAAGAAAATGTTGATGAACTTAGAAATCCAGACTGAGAGATGTTTGATAGAAAGAACTGCAGAGTTTGAAATAATAAGATAAAATCTACTTGAGAATTATACTTAAAAATGTTTATTTTAACATATTAAACCCCAAGGGGTATAAATAAATAAGTTATAAGATTGATAATTTATTTGGACTCTGCCAACATCTTCAAATTTCTAGAGGTCCTATGGTCCAATCATAAGCACGTGCCTCCCCCTGATTTTGGGTACAAGTTTGATCCGGGTCCTCTGATTTCTCTGTTCTTTAGGTTTTGGAGGCATTGAGCTCAGGGACAATCAGTGTTTAACAGTAAGGATGCTCCTGGTCTTCTGGAAAGAACAGGTTCCTGATGAACTGAGGAATATTCCAAGGCTTGTCCATTACAATAAAGAGATACACAGATGGGAGACACCAAATAGTAGAAAGACCTTTCACTGTAGGCTGGCAGACACACTACTTAACTTTCTTCTTGTTTCCACTGTCAAAATCCACTAGCATGCAGCTGCTCAGATTCTCAGAAATTGAAATTTAATCTTTTCTAGGTCACTAGGTCACCATAGAATCTTGTCATTGTAGTTTCATTTCTCCTTTATCCCATATCCAAGCAATTAAATTAACTAAACAACACTGTCTTAGTTATATAATTTGCTTTCACCATTCTTCAAAAACAGCTCATATAAACATTTTGCTCTTGCAAGAGTGTTGTAAACGACTTCCAAATATTCCCTGTGTCTCCCTTTTCATAGAAGCCAGATCGATTTTTTAGGTGTCATCAGAACTTGTGACTTCTGTACCTAAAAACTTCCAGTCATTTTGTGTTACTTCTAAACTAAAATCTGAACTCTTTGCCAAGGTCTATAAAACTTTTCATCATTTAGTCTCTTTTTTTTTTCCAACTCCCTCACTGGGCCCTGGACCAGTATGTCTGCATCATCTGGGAGCTTATATGCAAATGTTCAGCTCCTAATCCAGATCTGCTGAATAGGCACCTCTGCATCTGTATCTTATGTAGCTTTAGTTTAAAAGACATCCAGGGTCTTTCACCAAACACCGAAATTAATTAAAAATGGATTAAGAACTTGAATATAAGACTTGAAACTATAAAATGCATTGAAGAAAACATAGGAACAAAACTCAAGGATCTGGAACTTAAAGAGGATTTTATGAATTTGACCTGAAAGGCAAAGGAAGTAGAAACTAAAATTAATGAATGGGCCTACATCAAACTACAAAGCTTCTGCTCAGAAAAAGAAATGATCAACAAGGTAAATGAAAAACCATCTGAATGGGAAAATATTTTTGGAAGCAACATTTCTGATGAGAGCCTAATATCAAAAATATACAAAGAACTCATACAACTCAATAACAACAAAAAACAAATGATCTAATCAAAAAATTGGCTGAGGACTTGAACAGACACTTCTCCCTAGAGGACATACAAATGGCCAACAAAGATTTGAAAAGATTTGAAAAGATGCTCAGCATTGCTAGCTATTAGGGAAATGCAAATCAAAACCACAATGAGATGACATCCCACACCTGTCAGATAGCTATCATCAACAGGACAAATAATTATAAATGCTGAGATGATGCAGAGAAAAAGGAACTGTCTTACACTGCTGGTGGGACCGCAAATTGGTACAACCACTATGGAAAACAGTATGGAGATTCTTCAAAAAACTAAGAATTGATCTACCATATGATCCAGCAATCCTTCTACTGGGTATTTACCCCAAAGACATGAAAACCCATATCTGAAAAGATATTTGCACACTGATGTTTATAGCAGCATTATTTACAGTGACCAGGACATGGAAGCAACTGAAGTGTCCTACGATAGATGACTGGCTAAAGAAGCTGTGGTACATCTATACAATGGAATATTGCTCAGCCATAAGAAGAGATGAAATACTGCCATTTGCGACAACATGGATGGACCTTGAGATAATCATGCTAAGCGAAATAAGCCAGAAGAAAAAGTTGAAAATCACGTGATATCACTTATATGTGGGGTATAAACCTAAAAGTAACAAATGAACAGGACAAACAAAGAGAGAATCATGGACATGTACTATAGTCTAGTGGTTACTAGACCTTAGGGGATGGGAGAGGAGGGAGGAGGTAGATGGAGTAAAGGGGGTCAATATGGGGTGTAGGAGGAGGGTGAAGTGGGTAAAGGGAATCAAATATGGTAGCTGAAGGAAACTGGACTTTGGGTGGTAGACACAGTAGAATATACAGATGTCAAATTATAATGTACACGTGAAAATTATGTAATTGTATTAACCAAAGTTACCCCAATAAACTTAATTAAAACAAAATAAAATAAAATATCAAAAAAGTTTTTTTCAATAATAGTATATGGTAGTTTCAATTATTATCTTAATTTTGAAGGTGGGAAAACTGTCCAGGTGTATTTACATTGTTCTATTTGCATTTTTCCTCAAATCATAGTGTGAACTGCCAAAATAATGAATCTGAATTATCTTCAGTAGGTGAAGTAAGAGAATTGCAATCCCATGTCCTTCCTTCTCTCCAACCTTTCCATGGCTGACATCTGTTTTATCTCTACCACTGTCCCAAAGGTGATCGTGGACATCCAAACTCACAACAGAGTCATCTCCTGTGGGGGCTGCCTGACTCAGATATCTTTTTTGATCCGTTTTGGATGTACGGATAGTATGCTTCGGACTGCGAAGGACTATGACCGCTTTGTGGCCATCTGCCACCCTCTCCACTAATCAGTCATCATGAACCCATGCCACTGCTGCTTCTTCGTTTTAGTCAGTCTTTTGAACTCCCAGCTGCACAATTTGATAGTGTGACAACTTACCTACTTCAAAGATGTAAAAGTTCTAATTTATTCTGTGACCCTTCTCAATTCCTTGGTCTTGTCTGCTTTGACACCTTCACCAATAACCTAGTCATGTATTTTGTTGGCTTTACCTCTGGTTTTCTCCCTATATCAGGAATCTTTGTCTCTTACTATAAAATTGTTTCTGAGAGATCCGTCAACAGATGGGAAGTACAGACCCTTCTCTACCTGTGGCTCTCACCTGTCTGTTATTTGCTTATTCTATGGAACAGGCATCGGAGTTTACCTTGGATCGGCATTGTTGCCTTCCTTCAGGAATGATGTGGTGGCCTCAGTTATGTACACTGTAGTCACCGCCATGCTGAACCCCTTCATTTATAGCCTGAGGGACAGGGACATTAAGAGTGTACTAGGGAGGTTCCACAGCAAAACCGTGTGGTTTTCATATCCGTGTAAATCTTTTGCTGGTTGGAAAACCCAGCAAAACCAAGCATGTAAACTGAATATTGTATCCTTGGTCACATTCTGTTTTAGGCTCATGGTTTTCATTCCTCCCCATCCTTCTCATATGAATGTAACTTCTTTCATTATGGGATCTTTGTACATCATAATGAATGCATGAGTGGCTCTCCTCAACCACTCTGTTATGCAGGTGAAATGCACGACTCTTATAATTTACTAAAACTCTACATTTTTTCCCAACAGTTTCTGCATATGTTCCACATAAATTTTGCATCCGTCAAATCTATTTATTCAGGTAATTTTTGAGGATGCAGGTAATTTCTGTGGATTTTATTGGAATCCCTTGAGGAGTTTTATAACTACTGATGACTGGGTCTATTGGAAGTGGTGATGATGAAGGTGTGACTTCCAGTTAACCCAAGAGCTGGTCCTGGGGAATCAGAGTCTGTTTATTTCTCTGTTCTTGGAATGTTTATTTCACTTGCCTACCCTCAGCTAGAAACTGGACCAAAGGTAGAACCTTGAACTTGTAATGCGTTGTTGAGACCATCTGGTGTTACACATGACGGAACTCAGTTGAGGCATGTATTATACATACATTTTTAAGATTTGGTGGGCAGATGTGTAGATCTTCTTGTGTTGTGGCCACCTGAGATAAGCCTTGTATGTAAATTTTTTAGCTTATGAAAACTGCCACCTAGCAATCTGGAGTGATCTGCTTCTCTTTTTGGTCTCTCTTTGGGCCTCTGTGCATGGGGACTAGTTTTAAATTTCACCCTGGAAGCTCGAGAGATTGCAAACCAACATGGTCTCCCTTGTTAAATATTGACCCTATATGCAGGGGTTTATTTCTAGGCTTTGATTCTGTGTCATGGTCTCTGTGTCTATACTGAATCCAGCCCTATGTCCTATTGTGGCTGATACTGGTAGTCCCTGCTCCTCTGCCTTGTGTTTAGCTGTTTGTTTATATCTAAGCTTTGCCGTCCTCTGGTTTGGGTGAAGCAGAAATAGGTCTTTCCTGTGCCCGACTAAAAGGCTAGGGAAGCTGCTTGCAAACTCTACTTTCCCTTTTCCCATGAGGGTAACACCTTTCTGTAGCTGTGGAGTTTCCTCCTGGTGCTACATCGCGCTGGCTTGGGTGGTGGGATGATGTGTGAAGCTGTTTTTCTTTTCCATTGTGTGGTGATTCTCAGGTGTTTTGTTCCATGGAATTGTTGAAGCTTCCCAAGTGGACAGCTGAGCTCTCCCAAGGCTGTTTTTGATCACGAGTAGCCAACTAGTTGTTGATCTTTGAGGGGAAACAGAACTGGGATCTACTACTGCACCATCTTGTCACACTTCTTTCATATCAGTTAATAACAATCCAGTTGCTAAATTCCTCATTCAGAGTCCTCTGAGCCAGGAGGACTGTGTGGCTAGAATGTAGCAGGTTGCAAACTATTGTCATTCCCACATGAACTCAGTGAAAACATGGAAAACTGAAAAGAGCCTCAAGCACAATTATTAAAACTTTAGGATTGGTGAACACAAAGTAAGTAAAAATAAAATGTCCTGGAGAAGGATGAGGTCTTCTTAATGAGCAGAAATCAGAAGCCACTGGGGACATTTGTTGAATTTGGCACAGAATGGTTGCAGATGGGTGTGATATCAAAGGAGGGCCTCTGGTGATGGAAGAGAAACCATGCTGGCTTTTTCTGACTGCGTGTCCTGAAGGAACATGCTGGCCTCTGCAGAAACACCAAAACAGAGGCAATTTCTACTCATATGTTTGTTTATCTGCAGAGAAGTTTTGCTGAGAGCATCATGGTGTGATGGGTTGTGGACTATGTTGGGAAACAGAGAGACATCCTTCCAGTCCTGTGGTGCTTAGAGGCAATGTCCTGAGAGAGGGGAAGGGCTGTGTGGTGGGCAAATTTCAATATGCACCCAGTCACCTCCACCTCCTGTATCTGGACCCATCCTATTGAGTGTGCCCTGGGCCTACTGACTTGCTTCCAACCAACACAGGGCAAAACTGATGAGATGTCATTTTTGAGATTAGAGGTACAAAAAGACTCTGGCTTTCATATTCTTGGCCCTTGTTTCTCTGTCACTTATCCGTTTGTCCTAATGGGAGCCAACAGCCATGTGTGAGCTTCCCTGTGACACAGAACTGAGGAAGGCCTCTGGTGAATAGCCTACAGGAACTCCATCTTTCCAAAATGAGTAGACTTGGAAACAGGTCTCTACCCAGTCCAATTTTGAGAGGACTGCAGCCCTAGCTGACACCTTGAGTGTACTTGTTACATGTTCTGGTTTATTTAAGAGAAGTAGGAAGATATGCATAAGTGCATAAAAGTTCATAGTTTTCTAGTATACCCAACACATGTCAATGAGAGGGACAATTCAGGATTTGGGCTGTCATTTAAGTAAGTAAAACAAACACATAAATAATCTATAAAATATCCTTTACAAAAGAGAAACAGAAAGGTCCATTTGAGACAGAAATATTCTATTAACTGAGAAAATGGAGTTTCAGATTCTGGTTTGAGAAGACTTAATTATTTCTAATTTATATGATAATAAATGGATTTGCAGATGTCAAACTCAAAAAGTCATAAATTGAAGAGAAAAGAGATCTGCATTTTATGTTAAGTTCCTTGAAACTGGACGTCAGAAGTTAAGAGTACAGCTGAGCTTTCCCCTGAGAGAAAGACCCAGACCCTTCTAAGCACATTCACTTTTCTCATTTGCCTCTTCTGTTAATGTTAGGAAGTCCTCTGAGATTGAGAGAACATGAGCCAATTTGGGTAATTATGAGCTCTGTGCATTGATCTCTCAAGGCCACACTGGAGTAAATAATTATCCAGTGCCTCCAGCTCTTCATGCTGCCAGTCCCAGTTAAGCTTCATACGTGTCTTTTTCTCCCAGAGTTGTCGCCTGCATCAGGAGATCCATGCCTGAGTGTCTTCCTCCCAATCCTGATGACAGGGCCTCCTCAGCCCTCATCATTCACCAGGCAGAAGAATGCAGTGAACCTAAAGTCCCAGGTCATGGCCCTGCAGAGACACAACACAGAACAGTAAGTGCCAAGGGGGATGGTGGGTGGAGGAGGTATTATGGAGAAACTTGTTTTCTTACTATCCAGACAGCAGGACAAATGAGACGGTCAGACAGGGGAGCATCAGTATGCAAATTTTCAGCTCAGAGGCCTATAAAGTTTATGGTACCTTTTTTTCTGTTGGGGATTTCAGAATTCTCTTTTAGACTTCTGCTCTTTGCCACTTCCTTTCCTAGCTTCCAAAGTCATTGACCATACCTGAGCAGGAGATGGATCCCAAAATGATCACAAACGCTGTGATTGTGATCATGATGGCGATAAGGAGAGTAACCACAATATCACAAAACTTTATTGAGGTTATACTTGTCTCAGGCTCAGAGGTATGTGGTATGTAGCCTTAATTTTAAATTTGCCTGATACCCTAAAGTTGAGGTACACACATTATTGTTATTTTACAATTGAGGAAAGGGAACAGAATTCTTATTTAATTTAAAGCAGGTCGTTGAGAAAAAAGAGTGAAGTCAGAGGTGCATCTGAGCAGTGATATCTATTTGCAGGGTGCAGGGTACAGGACAATATCTTTCCATACGATTTAGGTTCGTGTGGCTATCGAGCCCTTGATATGTGGCTACTTCAAATGAGATATTTTATCAGCATAAAATATTAGATTTTTGAAGATGTACAAGACAAGAATGCAAAGAATCTCAATTTTGTGTGAAATTATAATATTCTTGGTATAATGGGTTAAGTAAAATGTTAAAATTGAAAGGAATCAACAAACCACAAACCTACTCAACCTTCCCTTTCCATGTCACTGAAGGCAGAATGCCTGCAGGAAAGTGATTGAGTCTTGTTTCTTTCTTTCTTCCTTTATTTTCCATAGCAGCTTTTATTTGCATATCCAAAAATGGAAAACGAACCAAATGTCCTACAACAGGTGAAAAGTTAAACACAATTTGGTACATCCATACCATGGAATACTAGTAAGCAATAAGAAAGAACAAACCGTTGATACACCCAATAACTTGGCTGGATCTTAAGAACATTATGCTGA
>NW_024342292.1:0-521 GCF_902729225.1 Pteropus medius
TCTAATACATCATCTGAATAAAGCATTGTGTTCTCATCACCCAATGTCAAGTCTCCTTCTGTCTCCTTATATTTACTCTTTTCTACCTTCCCCCTGCCTCTCTTGGCAAGCGCCATACTGTGGTCTGTGTCTATGAGTTTTTGTTTGTCTTGTTTGTCTGTTGCTTTCAGTTTTATATCCCACATATGAGTGAAATCAGGTGGTTTTTGACTTTTTCCATCCGACTTATTTTGTTTAGCATGATAATCTCAAGATTTATCCATGCTGTCGCAAATGGCAGTATATCGTCTTTTCTTATGGCTGAGTAATATTCTATTGTGTGTGTGTGTGTGTGTGTATATATATATATAATGTATATATTATATATATATATATACCACATCTTTATCAAATCATCTGCTGAAGGACACTTTGGTTGTTTCCATGTTCTGGCCACTATATATATATATAATATATATATATTATATATAATATAATATATATATATTATATATATATAGTACATCTTTATCAAATCATCT
>NW_024342293.1:0-457 GCF_902729225.1 Pteropus medius
GTGCTAGGAGCGGCCTGTCTTCTGTGGTAGACCAGGGGTCCACGCAGGTTTCCTTCGAAAATCCACCATATACATATATATGCATATAGATGAACATCTATAAGCATATATATGTATATGGTAGCTTTGGCAAAAAGCTCTCTGGTGACGTCCATTTTGAGCCAGAATCGCAGACTTCCGAGAAAAGGCTCACTTGCGGCAAATGCACAGCCCTCCCTGGGCCTTGGGGCTCTCTGGGCGAAGCTCGGTTATCTGCAGGTACTGGGGTACCGAAGTTGGAGGAGCACTCACTGACAATTTGAGCTCCTAGAGGTACAAACTACGTTTCATTCGTCTCTGTATGCTCTTGCAGGGTTCAGGGTCACCCACAGACAGCGTAGCCAGGGATGCTTTGGCCCCTGCGTCCATGGCGGCCGTCACCCGCTGGAAAGAGTTCAGTTGGGAGACACTGCAGACA
>NW_024342294.1:0-1983 GCF_902729225.1 Pteropus medius
CAGGAAGAAAGGTGAGGGAGAGGGAGGTGTCTGCTTCCGTCCTGAAGTCTGATTTCCAATGCGGAAAGCAGGAAGGAGCAGAGGCCTTAGGAAGGAGCCCCGGGGCCTCTGGGATGAAAGAGATCCTGCTGAATTGTGGCTCTGGAACGCCCGGTGTCCACACTCCGGGGAGGTGGAGGTGCTGGGAGCGGCCTGCCTTCTCTGGTAGACCAGGGGTCCACACAGGTTTCCTTCGAAAATCCACCATATGCATATATATGCATATAGATGAACATATATATGCATATATATGTATATGGTAGATCTGGCAAAAAGCTCTCTAGTGACGTCCATTTTGAGCCGGAACTGCAGACTTTAGAGATACGGCTCACTTGCGGCAAATTCACGGCCCTCCCGGCGCCTCGGGGCTCTGAGGGCGATGCTCGGTCGTCTGCGGGTACGGGGGTACGGAAGTTGTGGAAGCACTCACTGACACTTTGAGCCCCTAGAGGTACAACCGACGTCTCATTCCTCTCTGTATCCTCGTGCAGTGCTCCAGGCCACCCACAGACAGCGTACCCAGGGATGCTTTGTCCCCTCCGTCCCTGGAGGCCGTCACCCGCTGGAAAGAGGTCAGTTGGGGGATACTGCAGACAGCTGTGGGTCTGATTTCGGCCTCCGTGCCTCTTGAGCTTCGCGATCACCTCTTTGAGCCTTTCATTTCTTCATTTTGAATGCGTACACGGGGACCATTACGACCATCCCAGGCAGAAAGGTGAGGGAGAGGAAGGTGTCTGCTTCCGACCTGAAGTCTGATTTCCAATGCGGAAAGCAGGAAGGAGCAGAGGCCTTAGGAAGGAGCCCCGGGGCCTCTGGGATGAAAAGAGATCATGCTGAAGTGTGGCTCTGGAACGCCCGGTGTCCACCCTCCGGGGAGGTGGAGGTGCTGGGAGCGGCCCGTCTTCTCTGGTAGACCAGGGTCCACACAGGTTTCCTTCGAAAATCCTCCATATACATATATATGCATATAGATGAACATATATATGCATATATATGTATATGGTAGATCTGGCAAAAAGCTCTCTAGTGACGTCCATTTTGAGCCGAAACTGCAGACTTCCGAGATACGGCTCACTTGCGGCAAATTCACGGCCCTCCCGGCGCCTCCGGGCTCTGAGGGCGATGCTCGGTCGTCTGCGGGTACGGGGGTACGGAAGTTGCGGAAGCACTCACTGACACTTTGAGCCCCTGGAGGTACAAACGACGTCTCATTCCTCTCTGTATCCTCGTGCAGAGCTCCGGGCCACCCACAGACAGCGTACCCAGGGATGCTTTGGCCCCTCCGTCCCTGGAGGCCGTCACCTGCTGGAAAGAGGTCAGTTGGGGGGACACTGCAGACAGCTGTGGGTCTGATTTCGGCCTCCGTGCCTCTTGAGCCTTGCGATCACCACTTTGAGCCTTTCATTTCTTCATTTTGAATGCGTACACGGGGACCATTACGTCCATCCCAGGCAGCAAGGTGAGGGAGAGGGAGGTGTCTGCTTCCGTCCTGAAGTCTGAGTGCCAATGCGGAAAGCAGGAGGGAGCAGAGGCCTTAGGAAGGAGCCCCGGGGCCTCTGGGATGAAAAGAGATCCTGCTGAATTGTGGCTCTGGAACGCCCGGTGTCCACACTCCGGGCAGGTGGAGGTGCTGGGAGCGGCCTGCATTATCTCAAACGTCTAAGGAAAATACAGCCTTTTGTTTTAAAAATCACTATATATATATATATATATATATATAGATATATAGATATATATCTATATATATATGTATATATGAATATATATATAGAAAGAGTGAGAGAAATAGATAGATACATAGATAGATAGGTAGATAGAGAGAGAGAGTGAGAGGGAGAGAGAAAGAGAGAGAGATGCAGATATAGAGATATCTATAGATTCAGATACAGATATAGATATATCTAGGGGAGTTCTGGCAAAAAGCACTCTACTGACGTCCATTTT
>NW_024342295.1:0-414 GCF_902729225.1 Pteropus medius
GGGGGGAGGCTGATTTGGAGAAGATTCTCCTGCTGTTTCCCGCCTCAGCTTTCTCGTCTGTAAAATGGGACGTGAAGCCCACCCCGCCAGCCGCTGTGGAGTTAAGGCAGGACGCGTGCAATTGCCTTACACGGAGCTGGCACATTAGCGCTTAATAGGAACTAGCTATTATTTTCATGAATGACGGTCGTTATTACTGATGATGATAGGAAAATATAGAGTCAACCATATTTAATAGTTTTTTAATTTAAAAGCCCAAGACTTCAGTTATGGCCTTAAAATGACGCGCCGGAAACTTTCTGTGCACCATTCTGGGTGTGGGGTACCAGCCCTGCCCGTCCAGCGAAAAGCGTGTGCCTGGGGAGTCCTGTGTCCTGTGCAGTGACCCACCTCCCTCAGGCCTGGGGGAGGTGG
>NW_024342296.1:0-855 GCF_902729225.1 Pteropus medius
TTAGGATTAGTGTTAGGGTTAGTATTTAGAGTTAGGATTAGTGTTAGGGTTAGGGCTAGGGTTACGGTGACAGTAAGGTCAATGTTAGTGTTAGGCTTAGAGTTAGGCTTAGGTTTACTGTTAGGGTGAAGTTTAGCATTAGGATAGGGTTGTGGTTAGTGTATGGGTTTAGAGTTCTTGCTCTTCTTAGTGTAAATTTAGGGTTAGTTTTAGAACTAGGGTTAGGATTAGCTTTAGATTTAGGTTTAGGTTCTGGGTTAGGGTTAGGGTTGGGGTTACTTTTAAGGTTCTCTTTGATTTGAGATTTGGAGTAGAGTTACTTTTAGAGTTTAAGTAGGGTTAATGTTATGTCTGTGGTCAGGTTTTAAAGTTAGGGTTATTGTTAGTTTAAAATTTGAAGTTAGTGTTAGGGTAAGACGTTAGAGTTAGTTTCAGTGTTAGTGTTATGGTTAGCTTTAGGGTTATGTTAAGTTTAGGGCTAGGATTAGGGTTAGGGTTAGGGTTAGGATTAGGTTTTGGGTTAGGGTTAGTGTTAGTGTTAGACTTTATTGTTACGGTTAGGGCTAGGATTTGGGTAAGTGTTATGGTAATGATTTAGCATCCGGGTTAGAGTTTCGCTAGCGTTATGGTTAAGGTTAGGGTAAGAGGTTAGAGTTAGGATTAGAGTTAGGGTTAGTGTATGTTGTAGACTTAAAGTTACATTTAGGTTTAGGTTTAGTATAAGGGGTCCGGGTTAGTTTTATTGTTTCTTTAAAATTTAGGGTTAGGGTTACAATCAAGGTTAGGGATTAAGTTTAGGATTAGGGTTAGGGTTAGGGTTAGAATAAGGGTTTAGGGTTAGGGTAGTATTAAGTT
>NW_024342297.1:0-514 GCF_902729225.1 Pteropus medius
AGGTTTTAACAGCTGTAAGTGGCTAGCACTCTTTGCTAAGCTTGGGCTGGTCAGGAGAACATGACTGGGTAGGTGATATTCCTGCTGGGTCCTTGCCTTCTATGACTCTTCTCTTTCATCTAGCCTTCAAGTGACTGCCAGTTGTCTTCAGACCAATGAACAATGCATCTACTGCTTTTACCCTACTCCTCTGCATCACTCTTTTTCCCATATAAAAATCTCCCAGCTGACTGTAGGGGTGGAAGAGAACAGATATTTGTTGAAGGCTGACTGTGTACCAGGTGCTGGGTTTTGGGGCATACAGATAGATGAATTAGACACAGTCTTTTACCCATAGAGCTTACAGTTGAAAGGGGGAAAGGAATACTATTACATCCATTGTATTCATATATATGAATACTATTACATCATCGTATTCATATATATGAAATAATGTAATATTCATTATATTCATACATATTCATGGGACCATGTGATGAGTGTCTTTGTAGAGATTTCCATACAGAAACTTTTG
>NW_024342298.1:0-443 GCF_902729225.1 Pteropus medius
TTTTTTTTTTTCATTGTCATTTTTCAATACTTCAGTAAAAAAAACCCACACACAAAAAAAGTGGGCTTGGGAGTCAGAAGAGGCTCAGTTTAAATCCAGATTCCACCTCTAGCAGTATGACCTTAGGCAACTTATTTAACCGTGCTAAACTTTATTTACCCGTAAAAGAGGGAAAATCATAATTCCTACTTTACAGGGTCATTGTGAGAACCAAAAAAGATTATATATGTAAAGTTATTAACACAATGCCAGGTACACAAGAGGTACTAGGTATTGTTTTCCTCTTCTTAAAACTCTTCTCATTTGGCATCAGTGATACTATTTCCACTCTCTCAACTTCCTTTTTGTTAACTGAAATATATTTGACATATAACATTGTGTAAATTTAAGGTGTATAAAATGTTAATTTAATATGCTTATATATTGTAATATGATTGCCACTA
>NW_024342299.1:0-920 GCF_902729225.1 Pteropus medius
TTATTTATATCGATTAGCCTTTGGTAGAATTGGTTTTGTTACTCGTTGTTTCGCCACAGTCCCAAGAACCTATTGATAGTGTTAAGTGAGGACTTACTGTACCGGGGCAGGGCCAGCCCCTGGGAAATAAACTTAGGCTACCGGGCCCTGGGAGTCTGGGACTGAGGGCACCTCCCGGCAGCTGTGCGAGGAGAGGGCTGGACTTGGGCCAAACCTAGGCACTCGATGGAAGCGGGAAGGATGCTGTCTGGGTTTGTCTCTCTCTCTCTCGCGGCCACCTGTCAGTGGTTGTGGCCTTGGCCAAGTCTCTGCTCCTTTGGGTGCCCAGTTTCCTTATCTGTAGCATGGGGACCGCTGTAACAATAGCTGCTGCCACATCATGTGCTGGGGTCCCCAAACGCAGTCCCCAGTGCCTGCTGTTCCTCTGTGTGTTTTGAGAAGCTGGAACACCAAGGGCTTCTGGATGAAGAAACCAAGGCCCAATACTCAGTGGAGCAGCAGGAACATGGTAGGGGTGTAGGTTGGAGGTTGTGAACAGCCCAGCGGCTCAGAGAAAACGTGGGAGCTTTGGGTGGGGAACCTAAAGAGTGAGTTAGAGACCCGTACAGCTCAGGGAAGGGTGAAGGGTTGGGGCGTAGGAAGCAGCCCTCCAACGCTGGTCAGAGAGAGTGAGCCGGCTCCGAGCAGCCCAACATGCGAGCAGGGTCCAGACAGGTTGTTGGTAGCCTTGAGGGCCCAGGGTGGGGGTCTGGATATTCACCCGAGCAACACCACCCAGAGAGAGGGCATGGGCGGGAACGTGGGAGATGCGCTAGTGCCCCAGCGGCCCCGCAGCTGTCATTTTGGGCAAGGGAACAGCGAGGGGAGGTGGCTCGGTCCCTCCCCCGCACTGACCCCCAACGCCTTCTCTCCCCCGCCCT
>NW_024342300.1:0-409 GCF_902729225.1 Pteropus medius
TCTATATATATATATATAGTGATTTTTATAACAAAAGGCTGTATTTTCCTTAGACGTTTGAGATAAGACAGGCCGCTCCCAGCACCTCCACCTCCCCGGAGTGTGGACACCGGGCGTTCCAGGGCCACAATTCAGCAGGATCTCTTTTCATCCCATAGGCCCCGGGGCTCCTTCCTAAGGCCTCTGCTCCTTCCTGCTTTCCGCATTGGAAATCAGACTTCAGGAAGGAAGCAGACACCTCCCTCTCCCTCACCTTTCTGCCTGGGATGGTCGTAATGGTCCCCGTGGACGCATTCAAAATGAAGAAATGAAAGGCTCGAAGAGGTGATCGCAAAGCTCATAAGGCCCGGAGGCCGAAATCAGACCCACAGCTGTCTGCAGTGTCCCCAAACTGACCTCTTTCCAGCGG
>NW_024342301.1:0-307 GCF_902729225.1 Pteropus medius
AGCTTTGGCAAAAAGCTCTCTGGTGACGTCCATTTTGAGCCAGAATCGCAGACTTCCGAGAAAAGGCTCACTTGCGGCAAATGCACAGCCCTCCCGGGACCTGGGGGCTCTGTGGGCGATGCTCGGTCATCTGCGGGTACTGGGGTACCGAAGTGGGAGGAGCACTCACTGACACTTTGAGATCCTAGAGGTACAAACTACGTCCCATTCGTCTCTGTATGCTCCTGCAGGGTTCAGGGCCACCCACAGACAGCGTACCCAGGGATGCTTTGGCCCCTGCGTCCATGGCGGCCGTCACCCGCTGGAA
>NW_024342302.1:0-481 GCF_902729225.1 Pteropus medius
AGGCAGAGAAGCTTGGAGTGGGCTAAGAGGAAAGGGGAGGGTGGCAGGGGCATGGTGAGGTGGAGGCCAGAACCTGCCGGTGGGGGAGGCCACTGTGCGGGCTCCCAGGAAGGACTAGGTCCAGATGAGGCAGAGCCTGGTGTGCTGATGGTGGGTGTCTGACCCCTATCGCCCAATCCCCTCTGAGGCCCCAACCAGGGGATTCCCTCAGCTCCTTTCTCCCCTTCCCTGCTGCACCGGGTTAGGCTGTGACACCCTCCAGATTGTGTCTTCAATGCTTCTGAAGCTGATCCTCTCCTGTGCGGCCTCATCGGGCCTCGTCTCTCTCGGGTAATGGCTGGCGGAAGGCGCAGCTGCACGGGAATGTCCACTCATTGATTCTCTACTGGAGGCACTCTCCAAAGTCCCAGGGCTTCAAATACCATCCATATGTTGATGACTCTCTGCTACATATCCAGCCCAGACACGCCCCCGCCCCCCC
>NW_024342303.1:0-8172 GCF_902729225.1 Pteropus medius
CGGGTACTGGGGTAGCGAAGTTGGAGGAGCACTCAGTGACACTTTGAGCTCCTAGAGGTACAAACTACGTCTCATTCGTCTCTGTATCCTCTTGCAGGGTTCACAGCCACCCACAGACAGCGTAGACAGGGATGCTTTGGCCCCTCCGTCCATGGGGCCGTCACCCGCTGGAAAGAGGTCAGCTGGGAGACACTGCAGACAGCTGTGGGTCTGAATTCGGCCTCCGTGCCTTAGGAGCTTTGCGATCAGCTCTCTGAGCCTTTCATTTCTTCATTTGAATGCGTCCACGGGGACCATCACGACCATCCCAGGCAGAAAGGTGAGGGCGAGGGAGGTGTCTGCTTCCGTCCTGAAGTCTGATTTCCACTGCGGAAAGCGGGAAGGAGCCGAGGCCTTGGGAAGGAACCCCGGGGCCTCTGGGATGAAAAGAGATCATGCTGAATTGTGGCTCTGGAACGCCCGGTGTCCACACTGCGGGGAGGTGGAGGTGCTAGGAGCGGCCTGTCCTCTGTGGTAGACCAGGGGTCCACGCAGGTTTCCTTCGAAAATCCACCATATACATATATATGCATATAGATGAACATATATGCATATATATGTATATGGTAGCTTTGGCGAAAAGCTCTCTGGTGACATCCATTTTGAGCCAGAATCGCAGACTTCCGAGAAAAGGCTCACTTGCGGCAAATGCACAGCCCTCCCGGGGCCTTGGGGCTCTTGGGCGATGCTCGGTCATCTGCGGGTACTGGGGTAGCGAAGTTGGAGGAGCACTCACTGACACTTTGAGCTCCTAGAGGTACAAAGTACGTCTCATTCATCTCTGTATCCTCTTGCAGGGTTCACGGCCACCCACAGACAGCGTAGCCAGGGATGCTTTGGCCCCTCCGTCCATGGGGGCCGTCACCAGCTGGAAAGAGGTCAGCTGGGAGACACCGCAGACAGCTGTGGGTCTGAATTCGGCCTCCGTGCCTTAGGAGCTTTGCGATCAGCTCTTTGAGCCTTTCATTTCTTCATTTTGAATGCGTCCACGGGGACCATTACGACC
Source organism: Pteropus medius (assembly GCF_902729225.1). Classification (NCBI taxonomy): domain Eukaryota; kingdom Metazoa; phylum Chordata; class Mammalia; order Chiroptera; family Pteropodidae; genus Pteropus; species Pteropus medius. Next base: position 1,046 of record NW_024342303.1, read on the forward strand.
ATCAGGCAGAAAGGTGAGGGAGAGGGAGGTGTCTGCTTCCGTCCTGAAGTCTGATTTCCAATGCGGAAAGCAGGAAGGAGCAGAGGCCTTAGGAAGGAGCCCCGGGGCCTCTGGGATGAAAGAGATCATGCTGAATTGTGGCTCTGGAACGCCCGGTGTCCACACTGCGGGGAGGTGGAGTTGCGAGGAGCGGCCTGTCTTCTGTGGTAGAGCAGGGGTCCAGGCAGGTTTCCTTCGAAAATCCACCATATACATATATATGCATATAGATGAACATATATATGCATATATATGTATATGGTAGCTTTGGCAAAAAACTCTCTGGTGACGTCCATTTCGAGCCAGAATCGCAGACTTCCGAGAAAAGGCTCACTTGCGGCAAATTCACAGCCCTCCCGGGGCCTTGGGGCTCTGTGGGCCATGCCCGGTCATCTGCGGGTACTGGGGTGGCGAAGTTGGAGGAGCACTCACTGACACTTTGAGCTCCCAGAGGTACAAACTACGTGTCATTCGTCTCTGCATCCTCTTGCAGGGTTCAGGGCCGCCCACAGACAGCGTACCCGGGGATGCTTTGGCCCCTCCGTCCACGGCGGCCGTCACCCGCTGGAAAGAGTTCAGTTGGGAGACAATGCAGACAGCTGTGGGTCTGAATTCCGCCTCCGTGCCTTAGGAGCTTTGCGATCAGCTCTTTGAGCCTTTCATTTCTTCATTTTGAATGCGTCCACGGGGACCATTACGACCATCCCAGGCAGAAAGGTGAGGGCGAGGGAGGTGTCTGCTTCCGTCCTGAAGTCTGATTTCCACTGCGGAAAGCGGGAAGGAGCCGAGGCCTTGGGAAGGAGCCCCGGGGCCTCTGGGATGAAAAGAGATCATGCTGAATTGTGGCTCTGGAACGCCCGGTGTCCACACTGCGGGAGGTGGAGGTGCTAGGAGCGGCCTGTCTTCTGTGGTAGACCAGGGGTCCACGCAGGTTTCCTTCGAAAATCCACCATATACACATATATGCATATAGATGAACATATATATGCATATATGTGTATATGGTAGCTTTGGCAAAAAGCTCTCTGGTGACGTCCATTTTGAGCCAGAATGGCAGACTTCCGAGAAAAGGCTCACTTGCGGCAAATGCACAGCCCTTCTGGGGCCTTGGGGCTCTGTGGGCGATGCTCGGTCATCTGCGGGGACTGGGGTACCGAAGTTGGAGGAGCACTCACTGACACTTTGAGCTCCTAGAGGTACAAACTGCGTCTCATTCGTCTCTGTATGCTCTTGCAGGGTTCAGGGCCACCCACAGACAGCGTACCCAGGGATGCTTTGGCCCCTGCGTCCATGGCGGCCGTCACCCGCTGGAAAGAGTTCAGTTGGGAGACACTGCAGACAGCTGTGGGTCTGAATTCGGCCTCAGTGCCTTAGGAGCTTTGCGATCAGCTCTCTGAGCCTTTCATTTCTTCATTTTGAATGCGTCCACGGGGACCATCACGACCATCCCAGGCAGAAAGGTGAGGGCGAGGGAGGTGTCTGCTTCGTCCTGAAGTCTGATTTCCACTGCGGAAAGCGGGAAGGAGCCGAGGCCTTAGGAAGGAGCCCCAGGGCCTCTGGGATGAAAAGAGATCATGCTGAATTGTGGCTCTGGAACGCCCGGTGACCACACTGCGGGGAGGTGGAGGTGCGAGGAGCGGCCTGTCTCCTGTGGTAGAGCAGGGGTCCAGGCAGGTTTCCTTCGAAAATCCACCATATACATATATATGCATATAGATGAACATATATATGCATATATATGTATATGGTAGCTTTGGCAAAAGCTCTCTGGTGACGTCCATTTCGAGCCAGAATCGCAGACTTCCGAGAAAAGGCTCACTTGCGGCAAATGCACAGCCCTCCCGGGGCCTTGGGGCTCTGTGGGCGATGCTCGGTCATCTGCGGGTACTGGGGTAGCGAAGTTGGAGGAGCACTCACTGACACTTTGAGCTCCTAGAGGTACAAACTACGTCTCATTCGTCTCTGTATCCTCTTGCAGGGTTCACGGCCACCCACAGACAGCGTAGCCAGGATGCTTTGGCCCCTCCGTCCATGGGGGCCGTCACCCGCTGGAAAGAGGTCAGCTGGGAGACACTGCAGACAGCTGTGGGTCTGAATTCGGCCTCCGTGCCTTAGGAGCTTTGCGATCAGCTCTCTGAGCCTTTCATTTCTTCATTTTGAATGCGTCCACGGGGACCATCACGACCATCCCAGGCAGAAAGGTGAGGGCGAGGGAGGTGTCTGCTCCGTCCTGAAGTCTGATTTCCACTGCGGAAAGCGGGAAGGAGCCGAGGCCTTAGGAAGGAGCCCAGGGCCTCTGGGATGAAAAGAGATCATGCTGAATTGTGGCTCTGAAAAGAGATCATGCTGAATTGTGGCTCTGGAACGCCCGGTGTCCACACTGCGGGGAGGTGGAGGTGCGAGGAGCGGCCTGTCTCCTGTGGTAGAGCAGGGGTCCAGGCAGGTTTCCGTCGAAAATCCACCATATGCATATATATGCATATAGATGAACATATATATGCATATATATGTATATGGTAGCTTTGGCAAAAAGCTCTCTGGTGGCGTCCATTTCGAGCCAGAATCGCAGACTTCCGAGAAAAGGCTCACTTGCGGCAAATGCACAGCCCTCCCGGGGCCTTGGGGCTCTGTGGGCGATGCTCGGTCATCTGCGGGTACTGGGGTAGCGAAGTTGGAGGAGCACTCACTGACACTTTGAGCTCCTAGAGGTAAAAACTACGTCTCATTCGTGTCTGTATCCTCTTGCAGGGTTCACGGCCACCCACAGACAGCGTAGCCAGGGATGCTTTGGCCCCTCCGTCCATGAGGGCCGTCACCCGCTGGAAAGAGGTCAGCTGGGAGACACTGCAGCCAGCTGTGGGTCTGAATTCGGCCTCCGTGCCTTAGGAGCTTTGCGATCAGCTCTCTGAGCCTTTCATTCTTCCTTTTGAATGCGTCCACGGGGACCATCACGACCATCCCAGGCAGAAAGGTGAGGGCGAGGGAGGTGTCTGCTTCCGTCCTGAAGTCTGATTTCCACTGCGGAAAGCGGGAAGGAGGCGAGGCCTTAGGAAGGAGCCCCGGGGCCTCTGGGATGAAAAGAGATCATGCTGAATTGTGGCTCTGGAACGCCCGGTGTCCACACTGCGGGGAGGTGGAGGTGCTAGGAGCGGCCTGCCTGATCTCAAATCTCTAAGGAAAACACAGCCTTTTGTTATAAAAATCACCATATATATATAAATATATATATAGAAGAGAGAGAGAAATCCATAGATACATAGATAGATAGATAGATAGATAGATAGATAGATAGTTAGATAGATAGATGGATAGATAGATAGATATAGAGATATCTATAGATACACATAAAGATATAGATATAGATATATCTAGGGGAGCTCTGGCAAAAAGCACTCTACAGATGGGCATTTTGAGCCAGAATCGCAGACTTCCGAGAAAAGGCTCACTTGCGGCCAATTCACAGCGCTCCCGGGGCCTTGGGCTCTGTCGGCGATGCTCGGTCATCTGCTTGTACTGGGGTACCGAAGTGGGAGGAGCACTCACTGACACTTTGAGCTCCTAGAGGTACAAAGTACGTCTCATTCGTCTCTGTATCCTCTTGCAGGGTTCACGGCCACCCACAGACAGCGTAGCCAGGGATGCTTTGGCCCTCCGTCCATGGGGGCCGTCACCCGCTGGAAAGAGGTCAGCTGGGAGACACTGCAGACAGCTGTGGGTCTGAATTCGGCCTCCGTGCCTTAGGAGCTTTGCGATCAGCTCTCTGAGCCTTTCATTTCTTCATTTTGAATGCGTCCACGGGTACCATCACGACCATCCCAGGCAGAAAGGGGAGGGCGAGGGAGGTGTCTGCTTCCGTCCTGAAGTCTGATTTCCACTGCGGAAGCGGGAAGGAGCCGAGGCCTTAGGAAGGAGCCCCGGGGCCTCTGGGATGAAAAGAGATCATGCTGAATTGTGGCTCTGGAACGCCCGGTGTCCACACTGCGGGGAGGTGGAGGTGCGAGGAGCGGCCTGTCTTCTGTGGTAGAGCAGGGGTCCAGGCAGGTTTCCTTTGAAAATCCACCATATACATATATATGCATATAGATGAACATATATATGCATATATATATATATGGTAGCTTTGGCAAAAAGCTCTCTGGTGACGTCCATTTCGAGCCAGAATCGCAGACTTCCGAGAAAAGGCTCACTTGCGGCAAATGCACAGCCCTCCAGGGGCCTTGGGGCTCTGTGGGCGATGCTCGGTCATCTGCGGGTACTGGGGTAGTGAAGTTGGAGGAGCACTCACTGACACTTTGAGCTCCTAGAGGTACAAACTACGTCTCATTCGTCTCTGTATCCTCTTGCAGGGTTCAAGGCCACCCACAGACAGCGTAGCCAGGGATGCTTTGGCCCCTCCGTCCATGGGGGCCGTCACCCACTGGAAAGAGGTCAGCTGGGAGACACTGCAGACAGCTGTGGGTCTGAATTCGGCCTCCGTGCCTTAGGAGCTTTGCGATCAGCTCTTTGAGCCTTTCATTTCTTCATTTTGGATGCGTCCACGGGGACCATTACGACCATCCCAGGCAGAAAGGTGAGGGAGAGGGAGGTGTCTGCTTCCGTCCTGAAGTCTGATTTCCACTGCGGGAAGCGGGAAGGAGCCGAGGCCTTAGGACGGAGCCCCGGGGCCTCTGGGATGAAAAAGAGATCATGCTGAATTGTGGCTCTGGAACGCCCGGTGTCCACACTGCAGGGAGGTGGAGGTGCGAGGAGCGGCCTGTCTTCTGTGGTAGAGCAGGGGTCCACGCAGGTTTCCTTCGAAAATCCACCATATACATATATATGCATATAGATGAACATATATATGCATATATATGTATATGGTAGCTTTGGCAAAAAGCTCTCTGGTGACGTCCATTTCGAGCCAGAATGGCAGACTTTCGCTCACTTGCGGCAAATGCACAGCCCTCCCGGGGCCTTGGGGCTCTGTGGGCGATGCTCGGTCATCTGCGGGTACTGGGGTAGCGAAGTTGGAGGAGCACTCACTGACGCTTTGAGCTCCTAGAGGTACAAACTACGTCTCATTCGTCTCTGTATCCTCTTGCAGGGTTCACGGCCACCCACAGACAGCGTAGCCAGGGATGCTTTGGCCCCTCCGTCCATGGGGGCCGTCACCCGCTGGAAAGAGGTCAGCTGGGAGACACTGCAGACAGCTGTGGGTCTGAATTCGGCCTCCGTGCCTTAGGAGCTTGCGATCAGCTCTCTGAGCCTTTCATTTCTTCATTTTGAATGCGTCCACAGGGACCATCACGACCATCCCAGGCAGAAAGGTGAGGGCGAGGGAGGTGTCTGCTTCCGTCCTGAAGTCTGATTTCCACTGCGGAAAGCGGGAAGGAGCCGAGGCCTTAGGAAGGAGCCCCGGGGCCTCTAGGATGAAAAGAGATCATGCTGAATTGTGGCTCTGGAACGCCCGGTGTCCACACTGAGGGGAGGTGGAGGTGCTAGGAGCAGCCTGTCTGATCTCAAATTTCTAAGGAAAACACAGCCTTTTGTTATAAAAATCACCATATATATATAAATATATATATAGAAAGAGAGAGAGAAATCCATAGATACTTAGATAGATAGATAGATAGATAGATAGATAGATAGATAGTTAGATAGATAGATGGATAGATAGATAGATATAGAGATATCTATAGATACAGATAAAGATATAGATATAGATATATCTAGGGGAGCTCTGGCAAAAGCACTCTACAGACGTGCATTTTGAGCCAGAATCGCAGATTTCCGAGAAATGGCTCACTTGCGGCCAATGCACAGAGCTCCCGGGGCCTTGGGCTCTGTGGGCGATACTCGGTCATCTGCTTGTACTGGGCTACCGAAGTTGGAGGAGCACTCACTGACACTTTGAGCTCCTAGAGGTACAAACTACGTCTCATTCGTCTCTGTATCCTCTTGCAGGTTTCAGGGCCACCCACAGACAGCGTACCCAGGGATGCTTTGGCCCCTCCGTCCATGGCGGCCGTCACCCGCTGGAAAGAGGTCAGGTGGGAGACACTGCAGACAGCTGTGGGTCTGAATTCGGCCTCCGTGCCTTAGGAGCTTTGCGATCAGCTCTCCTGAGCCTTTCATTTCTTCATTTGAATGCGTCACAGGGACCATGACAAGCATCCCAGGCAGAAAGGTGAGGGCGAGGGAGGTGTCTGCTTCGTCTGAAGTCTGTTTCCACTCTTGAGAAGGCGGAAGGAGCGAGGCCTTGGGAAGGGCTTGAGGGCCTCTGGGATGAAAGAGATCATGCTGAATTGTGTGGCTCTGGGAACGCCCGAGGTGTCCACACACTGCGAGGAGGTGGAGGTGCGAAGACGGCCTGTCTCTGTGGTAGAGTGAGGGGTCCAGGCAGTTTCCTTGAAATCCACCATATATATATATGCATATAGATGAACATATATGCATATATATGTATATGTGCTTTTAACCAAAAAGCTCTCCTGGTGACATCCTAGGCCAGAATCAGCGGTCTTCGAGAAAAAGGCTCACTTACTTGACAAATGCAACCCTCCCGAGACCTTGGGGCTCTGTGAAGCGGTACTCGGTCATCTGCGGAGACTGGGGTACCGAAGTTGGAGGAGCACTCACTGACACTTTGAGCTCCTAGAGGTACAAACTACGTCTCATTCGTCTCTGTATTCTCTTGCAGGGTTCAGGGCCATCCACAGACAGCGTACCCAGGATGCTTTGGCCCCTGCGTCCATGGCGGCCGTCACCCGCTGGAAAGAGTTCAGTTGGGAGACACTGCAGACAGCTGTGGGTCTGAATTCGACCTCCGTGCCTTAGGAGCTTTGCGATCAGCTCTTTGAGCCTTTCATTTCTTCATTTTGAATGCGTCCACGGGGACCATTACGACCATCCCAGGCAGAAAGGTGAGGCAGAGGGAGGTGTCTGCTTCCGTCCTGCAGTCTGATTTTCACTGCGGAAAGCGGGAAGGAGCCGAGGCCTTAGGAAGGAGCCCCGGGGCCTCTGGGATGAAAAGAGATCATGCTGAATTGTGGCTCTGGAACGCCCGGTGTCCACACTGCGGGGAGGTGGAGGTGCTAGGAGCGGCCTGT
>NW_024342304.1:0-416 GCF_902729225.1 Pteropus medius
CGAAAATCCACCATATACATATATATGCATATAGATGAACATATATATGCATATATATGTATATGGTAGCTTTGGCAAAAAGCTCTCTGGTGACGTCTATTTTGAGCCAGAATCGCAGACTTCCGAGAAAAGGCTCACTTCTGGCAAATGCACAGCCCTCCCCGGGCCTTGGGGCTCTGTGGGCGATGCTCGGTCACCTGCGGGTACTGGGGTACCGAAGTTGGAGAAGCACTCACAGACACCTTGAGCTCCTAGAGGTACAAACTACGTCCCATTCGTCTCTGTATGCCCTTGCAGTGTTCAGGGCCACCCACAGACAGCGTACCCAGGGAAGCTTTGGCCCCTGCGTCCATGGCGGCCGTCACCCGCTGGAAAGAGTTCAGTTGGGAGACACTGCAGACAGCTGTGGGTCTGAA
>NW_024342305.1:0-311 GCF_902729225.1 Pteropus medius
TCCTTCGAAAATCCACCATATACATATATATGCATATAGATGAACATATATATGCATATATATGTATATGGTAGCTTTGGCAAAAAGCTCTCTGGGGACGTCCATTTTGAGCCGGAATCGCAGACTTCCGAGAAAAGGCTCACCTGCAGCAAATGCACAGCCCTCCCGGGGCCTTGGGGCTCTGTGGGCGATGCTCGGTCTTCTGCGGAGACTGGGGTACCGAAGTTGGAGGAGCACTCACTGACACTTTGCGCTCCTAGAGGTACAAACTACGTCTCATTCGTCTCCGTATGCTCTTGCAGGGTTCAGGG
>NW_024342306.1:0-503 GCF_902729225.1 Pteropus medius
TTATATCACACTTAATAGTGAAAGACTCAAAGTTTTCCTCCTAACATCAGGAGCCAGATGAAGATGTCTACATTTGTCATTTTGTATGCGATACTGCACTGCACTTTCTAGCTGAGGCACTTAAGCAAGAAAAAGAAATAAAAAGCAGCCAGATTTAAAAAGGAAGAAGTTAGACTATCTCTAATTGTAGATGACATGAGAAAAAATAAAATAAAAACAAATAAAGAATAAATCTTTAGAAGAGATTTAAATAATTTTCAAAATTTTATATAATTATTCATGTAATTATCCTTTCTGGTGTATTTCATTCCTTTGTATAGGTCCAGATATTCATCTGACATTTTCATTCTGCCTAAGAACTTCCTTTAATAATTCCTGTGGTACAGGTATAGTATATTTTGTACTTTGTATGTATGAAAACATCTTTATTTTACCTTTATTTTTGAAAGATATTTTTCTGGGTATAGAATTCTAGGTTGACGGTTTTATTCTTTCAGTACTTT
>NW_024342307.1:0-473 GCF_902729225.1 Pteropus medius
TCTGCGCATCATCGCCGCTCCCCACCGTCCTCGCAGCTCCACCCGCGTCAGGGGGACAGCACGAGTGAGGCCAAACAGCAGTTTTTATCACCATTTTACTGTGTTAAAAGAGAAAAGGTCATTTCACGTTTTTTACAAGGGACAAGTACAGCGAGGGCCGAGCAAATGCAGCGCGCCAAGCCGGGGAGGCGCGAGTGTCCCCGCCCCACGGCTGAGGCCGTCCGAGGCCGTCCGAGGCCGAGGAGATGCCGATCGCGCCCCTGGCAGGGGCCAGCGCCAGCTGTCACCATGTCCAGAGCGACGCGTGCGCCGCGCTGCACGATGCCAGTGTCAGCCCTGAGCACGATGCCGGGCACGGGATGCGCGCGGGGCTGAGGGGGAAGCGGACGGACGGGGTGCGGGGGCCTGTCCTCCTGTCCCGGCAGCTGTGCCCGCTCCGCCCGCAGAAGGGGCGCCCTGCGGAGGAAGGCGCG
>NW_024342308.1:0-311 GCF_902729225.1 Pteropus medius
CTCCCAAATGAACTCTTTCCAGCGGGTGACGCCCGCCATGACGGAGGGCCAAAGCATCCCTGGGTACGCTGTCTGTGGGCGTCCCTGACCCATGCAAGAGGATGCAGAGACGAATGACACGTTGTTTGTACCTCTAGGAGCTCAAAGTGTCAGTGATTGCTCCTCCAACTTCGCCACCCTGGTACCCGCAGATGACCGGGCATGGCCCACAGAGCCCCAAAGCCCCGGGAGGGCTGTGCATTTGCCGCAAGTGAGCCTTTTCTCGGAAGTCTGCTATTCTGGCTCGAAATGGACGTCACCAGAGAGCTTTT
>NW_024342309.1:0-1145 GCF_902729225.1 Pteropus medius
CTCAGCAAATTCGGTCGGTCTGTGACGTCGCGTCCTGTGTGTGAGGGCCACTGCCCAGGCCACCGGCTGCTCCCACACCCATGCGCTGGGCGCCGATTGAGTGAAAAACGCTGCTATTTTGACACATTACGAAGAAGGAGCTGCCCAGGGCCGGGGCGCACTGATAGTCTTGCTGTGAGAGGGATTTTGAAGTGTCAGTTTTTAAAGGAAGGCGGCTTCTCCAACTGAACAGATTTTCCAGAAAACACGAACAAGGCAATTAGTCAATAAAATGACAGGCCTTCTGTACAGTGTAATTTCGCTAGTTACAACTTGAGTTTTTTGTTACTCTGTAGCATCGCAAATTGAAACACGCCAAAACAGACGAAGCGACCGCGTGGCCTGCATTCAAAAAGTAATGTTAAGTTTTCTGAGCTAGTCTTCAATATTTAAAATTCTGCAACTAGAATGCAAGGGGTGACGGGCTGTATAACGTCAGCGTCTTTCGTGTTTTTATTCAGTGTACAAATTCTTTTCTAAGTTATGAGAAATTGTATTAGACGAGTCGAGGGAAGTTTTGGCCTTGGTTAAGATTTAGATCGTAATGGAAAATCCTTTTCTGTCAAGTGAAGGTGAATGCAGATCGCCGTGAATGAGGTCGTGGCCTGTGGCTCGTCTTCGGGACAGTCCGGAGAACCGAGGGTTTTCCAGCTGGAAGGGAGCCCCTGGTCGCGGGGTGATGGGGACAGCGGGTGGATCGTGCTGCTGGTCACCGCTGCAGTCGGATTCGTGCCGAAAAGGGCCTGGGCAATTGCTGGATTTCGGTTAAGGCCTGTGGTTGTTGACCAGTACATTGCCAAGAAAATAAAGTAGAGATTCGTACAAAAAGATTTATCTACCGCTGAAACGTTTTATTTTGTATTAATTCGGAACAGAGACACAACAGCGCTCAGCAGCCTTTCGACGTGGGCGCCGGGCCGTCCTCCGAACGCAGGTTTGACCGCGGGCGGGTTTCTGTGGAGCGGAAAGACCCGCATAGAACAGTCTCTGCGGCTTTGAACAATTTCCCTTCCTCAGTTTTACAGACGCGACACCTTTATTTTTTGGTAGTTGGCCTTTTTCGCGTGAATCTCTCCTGTGCCAGATGCGACACCGTTTCACTGCAG
>NW_024342310.1:0-1420 GCF_902729225.1 Pteropus medius
TCAAAGAGCTGATCGCAAAGCTCCTAAGGCACGGAGGCCGAATTCAGACCCACAGCTGTCTGCAGTGTCTCCCAACTGAACTCTTTCCAGCGGGTGACGGCCGCCATGGACGAGGGGCCAAAGCATCCCTGGGTACGCTGTCTGTGGGTGGCCCTGAACCCTGCAAGAGCATACAGAGACGAATGAGACGTAGTTTGCACCTCTAGGAGCTCAAAGTGTCAGTGAGTGCTCCTCCAACTTCGGTACCCCAGTCTCCGCAGAAGACCGAGCATCGCCCACAGAGCCCCAAGGCCCCGGGAGGGCTGTGCATTTGCCGCAAGTGAGCCTTTTCTCGGAAGTCTGCGATTCTGGCTCAAAATGGACGTCAACAGAGAGCTTTTTGCCAAAGCTACCATATACATATATATGCATATATATGTTTATCTATATGCATATATATGTATATGGTGGATTTTCGAAGGAAACCTGCGTGGACCCCTGGTCTACCACAGAAGACAGGCCGCTCCTAGCACCTCCACCTCCCCGCAGTGTGGATACCGGGCGTTCCAGAGCCACAATTCAGCATGATCTCTTTTCATCCCAGAGGCCCCGGGGCTCCTTCCTCAGGCACGGCTCCTTCCCGCTTTCCGCAGTGAAATCAGACTTCAGGACGGAAGCAGACACCTCCCTCTCCCTCCCCTTTCAGCCTGGGATGGTCGTAAAGTTCCCCGTGGACGCATTCAAAATGAAGAAATGAAAGGCTCAAAGAGCTGATCGCAAAGCTCCTAAGGCACGGAGGCAGAATTCAGTCCCACAGCTGTCTGCAGTGTCTCCCAACTGAACTCTTTCCAGCGGGTGACGGCCGCCATGGACGGAGGGGCCAAAGCATCCCCGGGTACGCTGTCTGTGGGCAGCCCTGACCCCTGCAAGGCGATGCAGAGAAGAATGACACGTAGTTTGTACCTCTAGGATCTCAAAGTGTAAGTGAGTTCTCCTCCAACTTCGCCACCCCAGTAACCGCAGATGACCGGGCATGGCCCACAGAGCCCCAAGGACCCGGGAGGGCTGTGCATTTGCCGCAAGTGAGCCTTTTCTCGGAAGTCTGCGATTCTGGCTCAAAATGGACGTCACCAGAGAGCTTTTCGCCAAAGCTACCATATACATATATATGCATGTAAATATTCATCTATATGCATATATATGTATATGGTGGATTTTCGAAGGAAACCTGCGTGGACCCCTGGTCTACCACAGAAGACAGGCCGCTCCTAGCACCTCCACCTCCCCGCAGTGTGGACCCCGGGCGTTACAGAGCCACAATTCAGCATGATCTCTTTTCATCCCAGAGGCCCCGGGGCTCCTTCCTCAGGCCTCGGCTCCTTCCCGCTTTCCGCAGTGGAAATCAGACTTCAGGAGGGAAACAGACACCTCACTCTCCCTC
>NW_024342311.1:0-1594 GCF_902729225.1 Pteropus medius
AAATCAACGGGACTAAGGTCAGACGCAAACCAAAGATGTATCACCCGGTTGATGAGCAAGAATTGCAATTTCTTTTGGTACTCTCTGAGAGCTGACTGAATTCCCATAATATAGCAAAGGAAGGGATAAATTGTTGACTGCACTTCTGCCGAAGTAAATCCGGCATTCGAACAGCAGTTTCCTTTGTGCGTGCCGCATACTTTCGACAATTTGTACAGTTTTTCGATCTCTTCGTACTGGCAAATGGTAAACCGAGGTCTGAAAACACCATCCCACATCCTTCCTCGGTGCAGTTTCCTTTCATTTCACCATATACCGTCTCTTCCAGGACACAGAAGCCTGAACCCGCTTCGTACGAAATTCTGCAGTGAAACCTCCCGGGTTTCCAGTTTCAGTTGCCCACATTGCTGCTCGTGGAGGATTCTCGCTTTCATCGAGTATGTCCAATTACCAAGTTGCTTCTCACAAGAATACTGCTACCCTTTCGACATACCTATATATCACTAAGCCAAATGGACGGCTACCGAGCCGCGTTTCCTAACAGAAGCTTTCGTAGTGGTTGCGCGTCTTTCCACAGTCTTTGCCTCCGTATTACTCGTCAGAGTTGTCAAACTTCTGAATGAAGTATATTTCCATCCCTCATGAAGACTGCCAAGCAGGTCAGTGTCCGTCTCAGTCCTTTGTGAACGGATTCATTTTCCACATGGTGTAGCAAAGATGTATGGACCCGCGCGTCTGAGGACACAATTCCTACCACATCGTCCCCGGAATGATTTCCCTTCAAATGACCCTTCGACACTACATGTCTCACTCTGTGCCGTGCTGATTTCTCTGGCACAGAATGAAGGCTGTATACGAAATCTGTATGTGTGCCGCTTCTCCCAACTACAGACAAGGTGCCCCTGTCTTGCTAGCTGTTCGTACTGTCCAGGGGACATCGGGGGCAGACCGCAAGCTCAAGAGCATGGCATTCAAGTCAGTTTACCAGCGGCACATCGGTGCTGAGAACTGCACACTTCCAAACAGATCTGCAGTAATGGCAGACTAGGACAGAGCAACAGTCATACAAAAACAACGGGACAAATTTCAGACGCAAACCAAAGATGTATCACTCGGCTGACGAGCAAGAATTGCAATTTCTTTCGGTACTCTCTGAGTGCTGACTGAGTTCCCATAATATAGCTAAGGAAGGGATAAATTGTTGACTGCACATCTGCCGAAGGAAATTCGGCATTCGAATAGCAGTTTCCTTTGTGCGTGCCGCATACTTTCTACAATTTGTACCGTATTTCGATATCTTCGTACTGGCAAATGGTGAACTGAAGCCTGAAAACATCATCCCACATCCGTCCTCATTCAGTCTCCTGTCATTTCACCATATACCCTCTCTTCCAGGACACAGAAGCCTGAACCCGCTTCGAACGAAATTCTGCAGTGAAACCTCCCGGGTTTCCAGGTTCAGTTGCCCACTTTGATGTTCGTGGAGGATTCACGCTTTCATTGAGAATGTCCAATTACCAAGACGCTTCTCAGTACAATACCACAGCCCATTCGACATGCCTGTATATCACTCAGCTAAGCGGACGTTTACCGG
>NW_024342312.1:0-3853 GCF_902729225.1 Pteropus medius
CTCTGGGATGAAAAGAGATCATGCTGAATTGTGGCTCTGGAACGCCCGGTGTCCACACTGCGGGGAGGTGGAGGTGCGAGGAGCGGCCTGTCTTCTGTGGTAGAGCAGGGGTCCACGCGGGTTTCCTTCGAAAATCCACCATATACATATATATGCATATAGATGAACATATATATGCATATATATGTATATGGTAGCTTTGGCAAAAAGCTCTCTGGTGACGTCCATTGTGAGCCAGAATCGCAGACTTCCGAGAAAAGGCTCACTTGCGGCAAATGCACAGCCCTCCGGGGCCTTGGGGCTCTGTGGGCGATGCTCGGTCATCTGCGGGGACTGGGGTACCGAAGTTGGAGGAGCACTCACTGACACTTAAACCTCCTAGAGGTACAAACTACGTCTCATTCGTCTCTGTATGCTCTTGCAGGGTTCAGGGCCACCCACAGACAACGTACCCAGGGATGCTTTGGCCCCTGCGTCCATGGCGGCCGTCACCCGCTGGAAAGAGTTCAGTTGGGAGACACTGCAGACAGCTGTGGGTCTGAATTCGGCCTCCGTGCCTTAGGAGCTTTGCGATCAGCTCTCTGAGCCTTTCATTTCTTCATTTTGAATGCGTCCACGGGGACCATCACGACCATCCCAGGCAGAAAGATGAGGGCGAGGGAGGTGTCTGCTTCCGTCCTGAAGTCTGATTTCCACTGCGGAAAGCGGGAAGGAGCCGAGGCCTTAGGAAGGAGCCCCGGGGCCTCTGGGATGAAAGAGATCATGCTGAATTGTGGCTCTGGAACGCCCGGTGTCCACACTGCGGGGAGGTGGAGGTGCGAGGAGCGGCCTGTCTTCTGTGGTAGAGCAGGGGTCCAGGCAGGTTTCCTTTGAAAATCCACCATATACATATATATGCATATAGATGAACATATATATGCATATATATGTATATGGTAGCTTTGGCCAAAAGCTCTCTGGTGACGTCCATTTCGAGCCAGAATCGCAGACTTCCTAGAAAAGGCTGAGTTGCGGCAAATGCACAGCCCTCCCGGGGCCTTGGGGCTCTGTGGGCGATGCTCGGTCATCTGCGGGTCCTGGGGTACCGAAGTTGGAGGAGCACTCACTGACACTTTGAGCTCCTAGAGGTACAAACTACGTCTCATTCGTCTCTGTATCCTCTTGCAGTGTTCAGGGCCACCCACAGACAGCGTAGCCAGGGATGCTTTGGCCCCTCCGTCCATGGCGGCCGTCACCCGCTGGAAAGAGGTCAGCTGGGAGACACTGCAGACAGCTGGGGGTCTGAATTCGGCCTCCGTGCCTTAGGAGCTTTGCGATCAGCTCTCTGAGCTTTTCATTTCTTCATTTTGAATGCGTCCACGGGGACCATCACGACCATCCCAGGCAGAAAGGTGAGGGCGAGGGAGGTGTCTGCTTCCGTCCTGAAGTCTGATTTCCACTGCGGAAAGCGGAAGGAGCCGAGGCCTTAGGAAGGAGCCCTGGGGCCTCTGGGATGAAAAGAGATCATGCTGAATTGTGGCTCTGGAACGCCCGGTGTCCACACTGCGGGGAGGTGGAGGTGCTAGCAGCGGCCTGTCTTCTGTGGTAGACCTGGGGTCCACGCAGGTTTCCTTCGAAAATCCACCATATACATATATATGCATATAGATGAATATATATATGCATATATATGTATATGGTAGCTTTGGCGAAAAGCTCTCTGGTGACGTCCATTTGGAGCCAGAATCGCAGACTTCCGAGAAAAGGCTCACTTGCGGCAAATGCACAGCCCTCCCGGGGCCTTGGGGCTCTGTGGGCGATGCTCGGTCATCTGCGGGTACTGGGGTAGCGAAGTTGGAGGAGCACTCACTGACACTTTGAGCTCCTAGAGGTACAAACTACGTCCCATTCGTCTCTGTATGCTCTTGCAGGGTTCAGGGCCACCCACAGACAGTGTACCCAGGGATGCTTTGGCCCCTCCGTCCATCGCGGCCGTCACCCGCTGGAAAGAGTTCAGTTGGGAGACACTGCAGACAGCTGTGGGTCTGAATTCGGCCTCCGTGCCTTAGGAGCTTTGCGATCAGCTCTTTGAGCCTTTCATTTCTTCATTTTGAATGCGTCCACGGGGACAATTACGACCATCCCAGGCAGAAAGGTGAGGGAGAGGAGGTGTCTGCTTCCGTCCTGAAGTCTGATTTCCACTGCGGAAAGCGGGAAGGAGCCGAGGCCTTAGGAAGGAGCCCCGGGGCCTCTGGGATGAAAAGAGATCATGTTGAATTGTGGCTCTGGAACGCCCGGTGTCCACACTGCGGGGAGGTGGAGGTGCTAGGAGCGGCCGGTCTTCTGTGGTAGACCAGGGGTCCAGGCAGGTTTCCTTCGAAAATCCATCATATATATATATATGAATATATATATGCATCTATATGTATATGGTAGCTTTGGCGAAAAGCTCTCTGGTGACGTCCATTTTGAGCCAGAATCGCAGACTTCCGAGAAAAGGCTCACTTGCGGCAAATGCACTGCCCTCCCGGGGCCTTGGGGCTCGGTGGGCCATGCCCGGTCATCTGCGGGTACTGGGGTGGCGAAATTGGAGAAGCACTCACTGACACTTTGAGCTCCTAGAGGTACAAACTACGTGTCATTCGTCTCTGCATCCTCTCGCAGGGGTCAGGGCCGCCCACAGACAGCGTACCCAGGGATGCTTTGGCCCCTCCGTCCATGGCGGCCGTCACCCGCTCCAAAGAGTTCAGTTGGGATACACTGCAGACAGCTGTGGTTCTGAATTCGGCCTCCGTGCCTTAGGAGCTTTGCGATCAGCTCTTTGAGCCTTTCATTTCTTCATTTTGAATGCGTCCACGGGGACCATTACAACCATCCCAGGCAGAAAGGTGAGGGAGAGGGAGGTGTCTGCTTCCGTCCTGAAGTCTGATTTCCACTGCGGAAAGCGGGAAGGAGCCGTGGCCTGAGGAAGGAGCCCCGGGGCCTCTGGGATGAAAAGAGATCATGCGGAATTGTGGCTCTAGAACGCCCGGTGTGCACACTGCGGGGAGGTCGAGGTGCTAGGAGCGGCCAGTCTTATCTCAAATGTCTAAGGAAAACACAGCCTTTTGTTATAAAAATCATCATATATATATAAATATATTTATAGAAAGAGACAGTGAAATAGATCGATACATAGATAGATAGATATATAGATAGATAGATAGATAGATAGATAGATAGTTATATAGATACATGGATAGATAGATAGATATAGAGATATCTATAGATACAGATAAGGATATAGATATAGATATATCTAGGGGAGATCTGGCAAAAAGCACTGTACAGACGTGCATTTTGAGCCAGAATCGCAGGCTTCCGAGAAACGGCTCACATGAGGCAAATGAGCAGCCATCCCGGGGCCTTCGGGCTCTGTGGGCGATGCTCGGTCGTCTGCGGGTACTGGAGTACCGAAGTTGGAGGAGCACTCACTGACACTTTGAGCTCCTAGAGGTACAAACTACGTGTCATTCGTCTCTGCATCCTCTTGCAGGGTTCAGGGACGCCCACAGACAGCGTACCCAGGGATGCTTTGGCCCCTCCGTCCATGGCGGCCGTCACCCGCTGGAAAGAGTTCAGCTGGGAGACACTGCAGACAGCTGTGGGTCTGAATTCGGCCTCCGTGCCTTAGGAGCTTTGCGATCAGCTCTTTGAGCCTTTCATTTCTTCATTTTGAATGCGTCCACGGGGACCATTACGACCATCCCAGGCAGAAAGGTGACGGAGAGGGAGGTGTCTGTTTCCGTCCTGAAGTCTGATTTCCAATGCGGAAAGCAGGAAGGAGCAGAGGCCTTAGGAAGGAGCCCCGGGGCCTCTGGGATGAAAAGAGATC
>NW_024342313.1:0-534 GCF_902729225.1 Pteropus medius
TTCAAGACAGTATATATTGTTAGGGAGATATGAGTCAGTGCTGGAGAGAAGGGAGGGATGCATCTGGCTTTGGAAACAGGAGGCTTCTCGGGGCAGGGAATACCCTTGTTGGCCCGTAAAAGGGGAGCAGAATTCAGACAATTTTAGGAAGAGAGCATCTGAGGGAAAGGGTCTAGCAGGTGCAAAGCCGCAGAGGTGAGACAGTGGGAAATCCGAACCCTCTACTCACTCACAATATTGCTACTCCCAGAGTTCTCTCCTTCATTCACTGTGCTTTGCTCATACTCCCCGTCTCTCTGGCTCATCTCAGCATTTTCATGGGATAAAGTGTCCTCTGTATGCTGATGGCTTCCAAATCTATACCCCAGCACAGTCCTCTCCCTTAGCTTCAGACTTACATTTCTATCTACTAAACATCTCCACCTTATGTAGCTTTAAAAACGAATCGGTGCTTTTAAAAAAATGAAACAGGAAATATCAAGGAACATTATATGTAAAAACACAAAGTATTTTTAATGGAGGATATGTTTCACA
>NW_024342314.1:0-16460 GCF_902729225.1 Pteropus medius
TTCCAAAACACCACCGCCTGAACCCGCTTCGTACGAATTTCCACAATCAAAAGGCTACATTGTCAGTATCAATTTCACAGCCTGTGGCTGTTGGAAGATTCCACATTTGCTTCACAAACTACACTTCTCCAGCCTCATCTCTGAACAATACCTGTATATCGCTTTGCACAGAAAGGAAGTACACAGAGCCTTTTCTAAGGAGAAGCATACAGAGTAGAAGCTGCTCTTTTCAGAGACTCTGATGCAACATTATTCGCCACAGTTATCTGACGTCTGCATTAAGCATATTTGAATCCCAGCCTCAAGCTCCATCGGTTGGTCAGTATCACCCTGAAACATCTGTGAGAGACGGTTTGACTTTCCGTACGCTAGAAAACATTGTCCGTTCGCTTTGGCCCAGTGTTTCTGCATACCCAGGCTTAAAGAACATCCTCACCAGTAGGATTTCTCTTCATGTTACCCTTCCCAGCCACGCCACACACAGTGGCTTCCTTTCTTCCAACGCAAAGAAAGATGGTAGAGTCAAACTTTTATTTGGCTCTTACTACACATCACAAGCATACGTCCACTGTCTTACCACCTTTTGGTGCATTCTAGGCAGAGAGCAAGCTAAGGTGAACAGATGTCAAGACTGTTTCCAACCAGCTCTTTGCTGCCAAACAAAGGACACCGGAAAACAAATCTACGGTTTTGTCCGCCTGGGATTGAGCTCGACTCAGGTCCCTAGGAACGGGGCTAAGTGCTTGCTCACATTTTAAATGTGGGACTCCAGGTACAGGCCTGAACTACACTTTCTCTGCATTCTGACAGTGCCGACTTTCTTTACAGCATACAGCAATACTTGCACCAAATGATCGAATACACTTCTGGTTCCAGAAATCATGCATTCGAAAACGGTTTCCTTTGCATGCGCTGTACACCTTCTGGCATTAGAAAGTCTTTCTATCTCCGTAACGGCAAAAGAAGAAGCGAAGGATAAAGTACCATACCACATTGTTAATCGCCGCATTCTAAGAATGACTTTTCAGCATATACGAGCTCTTTCAAAAGGCTGCTGCCCGAACCCGCTTCGTACGAAATTTCCCCATGACTCTGCCAGCTTTCCAATTTCACACTTTTTCTTTGTTGGAGGATTCCAAGTGTGCTTCAGAATCCACAGTTATCATGTCACTTCGTACGACAATGCTGCACCCCACTCAGTATATCTGTCTATCACTAAGCATACAGGATGTCTACTGAGCACCTTCACAAAGCACATGCTTACACAATGGAGGCAATTCTTACAAAGGCAATGCCTCCAAAATCATGCATCAGAGGGCGCTCACTTCTGAATGAATCATATTAGGAACCCAGCCTCAATGCTCCATCAGTGTGTCGGGAGCCCGCTGAAACATCCATGAGAGACAGTTTCAGTTACCATCTGCCTGATAAAACACTGTTCGTTTATGGACCGGCGCTTCTGAGGACAAAATTTCCAAATACATCCACACCAGAGGAATTCTCTGTCAAATGACCCTTCAGCACTAGAAACACACACATACACACACACACAGGGACACACACAGAAGGGCTTTTTTTTCTCCTAAGCAAAAAAGACCCTACAGTTAAGCTGTGATTGTGACTCGACCACGCATTGGAAACATGCTGCCGCTGTAAGAGTACATGCTGAAGAATTCTTACAGATGGCAAGCTCAGGACGATGGATTTCAAAACATGTTTCCACCACCTCTTGAGTACGGGAAAAAGGCACATGAGAAAGAGATTTACACCTCTGTCAGTCTGGGACGGATCACACGTCATGGCACAAAGAACAGTGTAAGAACTTGTTCAAAACTAGTATCTATGACCCGAATCACCAGAACTGCAACTCCTCTCTGTACATTGTTAGAGGGCCGCCTATCTTCACAGAATCCACCAATAATAGTACCATATCGATGACCGCACTTCTGGATTATACAAGTCAGGCAACCGAAAAGGAGCTTGTGTACAAGTGGTGCTCACTTTCTCTCAACTTGAGAGGATACCTCTCTCTTGTTATTGGCAAAATGGGACCTGAAGTTTGGAAACTCCATACCACCTAGTTAATCCCGGCTGTCTAATTCAGTCTTTTCAGCACGGACGCTCTCTTCCCAAACACCACCGCCTGAACCCGCTTCGTACGAATTTCCACAATCAAAAGGCTACATTGTCAGTATCAATTTCACAGCCTGTGGCTGTTGGAAGATTCCACATTTGCTTCACAAACTACACTTCTCCAGCCTCATCTCTGAACAATACCTGTATATCGCTTTGCACAGAAAGGAAGTACACAGAGCCTTTTCTAAGGAGAAGCATACAGAGTAGAAGCTGCTCTTTTCAGAGACTCTGATGCAACATGATTCGCCACAGTTATCTGACGTCTGCATTAAGCATATTTGGGTCCCAGCCTCAAGCTCCATCGGTTGGTCAGTATCACCCTGAAACATCTGTGAGAGACGGTTTGACTTTCCGTACGCTAGAAAACATTGTCCGTTCGTTTTTGGCCCAGTGTTTCTGCATACCCAGGCTTAAAGAACATCCTCACCAGTAGGATTTCTCTTCATGTTACCCTTCCCAGCCACGCCACACACAGTGGCTTCCTTTCTTCCAACGCAAAGAAAGATGGTAGAGTCAAGCTTTTATTTGGCTCTTACTACACATCACAAGCATACGTCCACTGTCTTACCACCTTTTGGTGCATTCTAGGCAGAGAGCAAGCTAAGGTGAACAGATGTCAAGACTGTTTCCACCAGCTCTTTGCTGCCAAACAAAGGACACCGGAAAACAAATCTACGGTTTTGTCCGCCTGGGATTGAGCATGACTCAGGTCCCAAGGAACGGGGCTAAGTGCTTGCTCACATTTTAAATGTTGGACTCCAGGTACAGGCCTGAACTACACTTTCTCTGCATTCTGACAGTGCCGACTTTCTTTACAGCATACAGCAATACTTGCACCAAATGATCGAATACACTTCTGGTTCAAGAAATCATGCATTCGAAAACGGTTTCCTTTGCATGCGCTGTACACCTTCTCGCATTAGAAAGTCTTTCTATCTCCGTAATGGCAAAAGAAGAAGCGAAGGATAAAGTACCATACCACATTGTTAATCGCCGCATTCTAAGAATGACTTTTCAGCATATACGAGCTCTTTCAAAAAGCTGCTGCCCGAACCCGCTTCGTACGAAATTTCCCCATGACTCTGCCAGCTTTCCAATTTCACACTTTTTCTTTGTTGGAGGATTCCAAGTGTGCTTCAGAATCCACAGTTATCATGTCACTTCGTACGACAATGCTGCACCCCACTCAGTATATCTGTCTATCA
The DNA here is from genome assembly GCF_902729225.1 of Pteropus medius. Lineage (NCBI taxonomy): Eukaryota > Metazoa > Chordata > Mammalia > Chiroptera > Pteropodidae > Pteropus > Pteropus medius. Next base: position 3,342 of record NW_024342314.1, read on the forward strand.
CTAAGCATAAAGGATGTCTACAGAGCACCTTTACTAAGCACATGCTTACACAATGGAGGCAATTCTTACAAAGGCAATGCGTCCGAAATCATGCATCAGAGGGCGCTCACTTCTGAATGAATCATATTAGGAACCCAGCCTCAATGTTCCATCAGTGGGTCGGTAACCCGCTGAAACATCCATGAGAGACAGTTTCAGTTACCATATGCCTGATAAAACACTGTTCATTTATGGACCGGCGCTTCTGAGGACAAAGTTTCCAAATACATCCACACCAAAGGAATTCTCCTTCAAATGACCCTTCAGCACTAGAAACACACACATACACACACACACAGGGACACACACAGAAGGGCTTTTTTTTCTCCTTAGCAAAAAAGACCCTATATGAAAGCTGTGATTGTGACTCGACCACGCATTGGAAACATGCTGCCGCTGTAAGAGTACATGCTGAAGAATTCTTACAGATGGCAAGCTCAAGACGATGGATTTCAAAACATGTTTCCACCACGTCTTGAGTACGGGAAAAAGGCACGTGAGAAAGAGATTTACACCTCTGTCAGTCTGGGACGGATCACACGTCATGGCACAACAACAGTGTAAGAACTTGTTCAAAACTAGTATCTATGACCTGAATCACCAGAACTGCAACTCCTCTCTGTACATTGTTAGAGGGCCGCCTATCTTCACAGAATCCACCAATAATAGTACCATATCGATGACCGCACTTCTGGATTATACAAGTCAGGCAACCGAAAAGGAGCTTGCTGTACAAGTGGTGCTCACTTTCTCTCAACTTGAGAGGATACCTCTCTCTTGTTATTGGCAAAATGGGACCTGAAGTTTGGAAACTCCATACCACCTAGTTAATCCCGGCTGTCTAATTCAGTCTTTTCAGCACGGACGCTCTCTTCCAAAACACCACCGCCTGAACCCGCTTCGTACGAATTTCCACAATCAAAAGGCTACATTGTCAGTATCAATTTCACAGCCTGTGGCTGTTGGAAGATTCCACATTTGCTTCACAAACTACACTTCTCCAGCCTCATCTCTGAACAATACCTGTATATCGCTTTGCACAGAAAGGAAGTACACAGAGCCTTTTCTAAGGAGAAGCATACAGAGTAGAAGCTGCTCTTTTCAGAGACTCTGATGCAACATTATTCGCCACAGTTATCTGACGTCTGCATTAAGCATATTTGGGTCCCAGCCTCAAGCTCCATCGGTTGGTCAGTATCACCCTGAAACATCTGTGAGAGACGGTTTGACTTTCCGTACGCTAGAAAACATTGTCCGTTCGTTTTTGGCCCAGTGTTTCTGAATACCCAGGCTTAAAGAACATCCTCACCAGTAGGATTTCTCTTCATATTACCCTTCCCAGCCACGCCACACACAGTGGCTTCCTTTCTTCCAACGCAAAGAAAGATGGTAGAGTCAAGCTTTTATTTGGCTCTTACTACACATCACAAGCATACGTCCACTGTCTTACCACCTTTTGGTGCATTCTAGGCAGAGAGCAAGCTAAGGTGAACAGATGTCAAGACTGTTTCCAACCAGCTCTTTGCTGCCAAACAAAGGACACCGGAAAACAAATCTACGGTTTTGTCCGCCTGGGATTGAGCATGACTCAGATCCCAAGGAACGGGGCTAAGTGCTTGCTCACATTTTAAATGTTGGACTCCAGGTACAGGCCTGAACTACACTTTCTCTGCATTCTGACAGTGCCTACTTTCTTTACAGCATACAGCAATACTTGCACCAAATGATCGAATACACTTCTGGTTCAAGAAATCATGCATTCGAAAACGGTTTCCTTTGCATGCGCTGTACACCTTCTCGCATTAGAAAGTCTTTCTATCTCCGTAACGGCAAAAGAAGAAGCGAAGGATAAAGTACCATACCACATTGTTAATCGCCGCATTCTAAGAATGACTTTTCAGCATATACGAGCTCTTTCAAAAGCTGCTGCCCGAACCCGCTTCGTACGAAATTTCCCCATGACTCTGCCAGCTTTCCAATTTCACACTTTTTCTTTGTTGGAGGATTCCAAGTGTGCTTCAGAATCCACAGTTATCATGTCACTTCGTACGACAATGCTGCACCCCACTCAGTATATCTGTCTATCACTAAGCATAAAGGATGTCTACTGAGCACCTTTACTAAGCACATGCTGACACAATGGAGGCAATTCTTACAAAGGCAATGCCTCCAAAATCATGCATCAGAGGGCGCTCACTTCTGAATGAATCATATTAGGAACCCAGCCTCAATGCTCCATCAGTGGGTCGGTAGCCCGCTGAAACATCCATGAGAGACAGTTTCAGTTACCATATGCCTGATAAAACACTGTTCGTTTATGGACCGGCGCTTCTGAGGACAAAATTTCCAAATACATCCACACCAAAGGAATTCTCCTTCAAATGACCCTTCAGCACTAGAAACACACACATACACACACACACAGGGACACACACAGAAGGGCTTTTTTTTCTCCTTAGCAAAAAAGACCCTATATGAAAGCTGTGATTGTGACTCGACCACGCATTGGAAACATGCTGCCGCTGTAAGAGTACATGCTGAAGAATTCTTACAGATGGCAAGCTCAAGACGATGGATTTCAAAACATGTTTCCACCACCTCTTGAGTACGGGAAAAAGGCACAGTGAGAAAGAGATTTACACCTCTGTCAGTCTGGGACGGATCACACGTCATGGCACAAACAACAGTGTAAGAACTTGTTCAAAACTAGTATCTATGACCTGAATCACCAGAACTGCAACTCCTCTCTGTACATTGTTAGAGGGCCGCCTATCTTCACAGAATCCACCAATAATAGTACCATATCGATGACCGCACTTCTGGATTATACAAGTCAGGCAACCGAAAAGGAGCTTGCTGTACAAGTGGTGCTCACTTTCTCTCAACTTGAGAGTATACCTCTCTCTTGTTCTTGGCAAAATGGGACCTGAAGTTTGGAAACTCCATACCACCTAATTAATCCCGGCTGTCTAATTCAGTCTTTTCAGCACGGACGCTCTCTTCCAAAACACCACCGCCTGAACCCGCTTCGTACGAATTTCCACAATCAAAAGGCTACATTGTCAGTATCAATTTCACAGCCTGTGGCTGTTGGAAGATTCCACATTTGCTTCACAAACTACACTTCTCCAGCCTCATCTCTGAACAATACCTGTATATCGCTTTGCACAGAAAGGAAGTACACAGAGCCTTTTCTAAGGAGAAGCATACAGAGTAGAAGCTGCTCTTTTCAGAGACTCTGATGCAACATTATTCGCCACAGTTATCTGACGTCTGCATTAAGCATATTTGGGTCCCAGCCTCAAGCTCCATCGGTTGGTCAGTATCACCCTGAAACATCTGTGAGAGACGGTTTGACTTTCCGTACGCTAGAAAACATTGTCCGTTCGTTTTTGGCCCAGTGTTTCTGAATACCCAGGCTTAAAGAACATCCTCACCAGTAGGATTTCTCTTCATATTACCCTTCCCAGCCACGCCACACACAGTGGCTTCCTTTCTTCCAACGCAAAGAAAGATGGTAGAGTCAAGCTTTTATTTGGCTCTTACTACACATCACAAGCATACGTCCACTGTCTTACCACCTTTTGCTGCATTCTAGGCAGAGAGCAAGCTAAGGTGAACAGATGTCAAGACTGTTTCCAACCAGCTCTTTGCTGCCAAACAAAGGACACCGGAAAACAAATCTACGGTTTTGTCCGCCTGGGATTGAGCATGACTCAGGTCCCAAGGAACGGGGCTAAGTGCTTGCTCACATTTTAAATGTTGGACTCCAGGTACAGGCCTGAACTACACTTTCTCTGCATTCTGACAGTGCCGACTTTCTTTACAGCATACAGCAATACTTGCACCAAATGATCGAATACACTTCTGGTTCAAGAAATCATGCATTCGAAAACGGTTTCCTTTGCATGCGCTGTACACCTTCTCGCATTAGAAAGTCTTTCTATCTCCGTAATGGCAAAGGAAGAAGCGAAGGATAAAGTACCATACCACATTGTTAATCGCCGCATTCTAAGAATGACTTTTCAGCATATACGAGCTCTTTCACAAAGCTGCTGCCCGAACCCGCTTCGTACGAAATTTCCCCATGATTCTGCCAGCTTTCCAATTTCACACTTTTTCTTTGTTGGAGGATTCCAAGTGTGCTTCAGAATCCACAGTTATCATGTCACTTCGTATGACAATGCTGCACCCCACTCAGTATATCTGTCTATCACTAAGCATAAAGGATGTCTACTGAGCACCTTTACTAAGCACATGCTTACACAATGGAGGCAATTCTTACAAAGGCAATGCCTCCAAAATCATGCATCAGAGGGCGCTCACTTCTGAATGAATCATATTAGGAACCCAGCCTCAATGCTCCATCAGTGGGTCGGTAGCCCGCTGAAACATCCATGAGAGACAGTTTCAGTTACCATATGCCTGATAAAACACTGTTCGTTTATGGACCGGCGCTTCTGAGGACAAAGTTTCCAAATACATCCACACCAAAGGAATTCTCCTTCAAATGACCCTTCAGCACTAGAAACACACACATACACACACACACAGGGACACACACAGAAGGGCTTTTTTTTCTCCTTAGCAAAAAAGACCCTATAGGAAAGCTGTGATTGTGACTCGACCACGCATTGGAAACATGCTGCCGCTGTAAGAGTACATGCTGAAGAATTCTTACAGATGGCAAGCTCAAGACGATGGATTTCAAAACATGTTTCCACCACGTCTTGAGTACGGGAAAAAGGCACATGAGAAAGAGATTTACACCTCTGTCAGTCTGGGACGGATCACACGTCATGGCACAAACAACAGTGTAAGAACTTGTTCAAAACTAGTATCTATGACCTGAATCACGAGAACTGCAACTCCTCTCTGTACATTGTTAGAGGGCCGCCTATCTTCACAGATCCACCAATAATAGTACCATATCGATGACCGCACTTCTGGATTATACAAGTCAGGCAACCGAAAAGGAGCTTGCTGTACAAGTGGTGCTCACTTTCTCTCAACTTGAGAGTATACCTCTCTCTTGTTATTGGCAAAATGGGACCTGAAGTTTGGAAACTCCATACCACCTAGTTAATCCCGGCTGTCTAATTCAGTCTTTTCAGCACGGACGCTCTCTTCCAAAACACCACCGCCTGAACCCGCTTCGTACGAATTTCCACAATCAAAAGGCTACATTGTCAGTATCAATTTCACAGCCTGTGGCTGTTGGAAGATTCCACATTTGCTTCACAAACTACACTTCTCCAGCCTCATCTCTGAACAATACCTGTATATCGCTTTGCACAGAAGGAAGTACACAGAGCCTTTTCTAAGGAGAAGCATACAGAGTAGAAGCTGCTCTTTTCAGAGACTCTGATGCAACATTATTCGCCACAGTTATCTGACGTCTGTATTAAGCATATTTGGGTCCCAGCCTCAAGCTCCATCGGTTGGTCAGTATCACCCTGAAACATCTGTGAGAGACGGTTTGACTTTCCGTACGCTAGAAAACATTGTCCGTTCGTTTTTGGCCCAGTGCTTCTGAATACCCAGGCTTAAAGAACATCCTCACCAGTAGGATTTCTCTTCATATTACCCTTCCCAGCCACGCCACACACAGTGGCTTCCTTTCTTCCTACGCAAAGAAAGATGGTAGAGTCAAGCTTTTATTTGGCTCTTACTACACATCACAAGCATACGTCCACTGTCTTACCACCTTTTGGTGCATTCTAGGCAGAGAGCAAGCTAAGGTGAACAGATGTCAAGACTGTTTCCAACCAGCTCTTTGCTGCCAAACAAAGGACACCGGAAAACAAATCTACGCTTTTGTCCGCCTGAGATTGAGCATGACTCAGGTCCCAAGGTACGGGGCTAAGTGCTTGCTCACATTTTAAATGTTGGACTCCAGGTACAGGCCTGAACTACACTTTCTCTGCATTCTGACAGTGCCGACTTTCTTTACAGCATACAGCAATACCTGCACCAAATGATCGAATACACTTCTGGTTCAAGAAATCATGCATTCGAAAACGGTTTCCTTTGCATGCGCTGTACACCTTCTCGCATTAGAAAGTCTTTCTATCTCCGTAACGGCAAAAGAAGAAGCGAAGGATAAAGTACCATACCACATTGTTAATCGCCGCATTCTAAGAATGACTTTTCAGCATATACGAGCTCTTTCAAAAAGCTGCTTCCAGAACCCGCTTCGTACGAAATTTCCCCATGACTCTGCCAGCTTTCCAATTTCACACTTTTTCTTTGTTGGAGGATTCCAAGTGTGCTTCAGAATCCACAGTTATCATGTCACTTCGTACGACAATGCTGCATCCCACTCAGTATATCTGTCTATCACTAAGCGTAAAGGATGTCTACTGAGCACCTTTACGAAGCACATGTTGACACAATGGAGGGAATTCTTACAAAGGCAATGCCTCCAAAATCATGCATCAGAGGGCGCTCACTTCTGAATGAATCACATTAGGAACCCAGCCTCAATGCTCCATCAGTGGGTCGGTAGCCCGCTGAAACATCCATGAGAGACAGTTTCAGTTACCATATGCCTGATAAAACACTGTTCGTTTATGGACCGGCGCTTCTGAGGACAAAGTTTCCAAATACATCCACACCAAAGGAATTCTCCTGCAAATGACCCTTCAGCACTAGAAACACACACATACACACACACACAGGGACACACACAGAAGGGCTTTTTTTTCTCCTTAGCAAAAAAGACCCTATAGGAAAGCTGTGATTGTGACTCGACCACGCATTGGAAACATGCTGCCGCTGTAAGAGTACATGCTGAAGAATTCTTACAGATGGCAAGCTCAGGACGATGGATTTCAAAACATGTTTCCACCACCTCTTGAGTACGGGAAAAAGGCACACGAGAATGAGATTTACACCTCTGTCAGTCTGGGACGGATCACACGTCATGGCACAAACAACAGTGTAAGAACTTGTTCAAAACTAGTATCTATGACCTGAATCACCAGAACTGCAACTCCTCTCTGTACATTGTTAGAGGGCCACCTATCTTCACAGAATCCACCAATAATAGTACCATATCGATGACCGCACTTCTGGATTATACAAGTCAGGCAACCGAAAAGGAGCTTGCTGTACAAGTGGTGCTCACTTTCTCTCAACTTGAGAGGATACCTCTCTCTTGTTATTGGCAAAATGGGACTTGAAGTTTGGAAACTCCATACCACCTAGTTAATCCCGGCTGTCTAATTCAGTCTTTTCAGCACGGACGCTCTCTTCCAAAACACCACCGCCTGAACGCGCTTCGTACGAATTCCCACAATCAAAAGGCTACATTGTCAGTATCAATTGCACAGCCTGTGGCTGTTGGAAGATTCCACATTTGCTTCACAAACTACACTTCTCCAGCCTCATCTCTGAACAATACCTGTATATCGCTTTGCACAGAAAGGAAGTACACAGAGCCTTTTCTAAGGAGAAGCATACAGAGTAGAAGCTGCTCTTTTCAGAGACTCTGATGCAACATAATTCGCCAGAGTGCTCTGACGTCTGCATTAAGCATATTTGGATCCCAGCCTCAAGCTCCATCGGTTTGTCAGTATCACCCTGAAACATCTGTGGGAGACGGTTTGACTTTCCGTACGCTAGAAAACATTGTCCGTTCGTTTTTGGCCCAGTGTTTCTGAATACCGAGGCTTAAAGAACATCCTCACCAGTAGGATTTCTCTTCATATTACCCTTCCCAGCCACGCCACACACAGTGGCTTCCTTTCTTCCAATGCAAAGAAAGATGGTAGAGTCAAGATTTGCGTATCAACATGTTCATTATGGTTTTATTTGTGACAAAAGAATTGGGTGACCTAACTGGAAATGATGAAATATATTCTAGTGCATAGATATTAAAGAACAGGAGTTAGAAAACATTTTCTGTAAAGGGCCAGATAGTAATATTTTAGGTTTTGCAGGCCATACAGGTGCTCTGATAATGAGTTCTGCTCTTATGTGAAGAACGTCACCACAGACAATGCATAAACAAATGACTGGCTGTGTTCTAGTAAAACTTTATTTACAAAACAGGGGTGATTTGGCCCATAGACCCAGCTCGGCTCAGCCCTATTGTAGATAAATCTGCCTGTCCGCAATCTACTCAGGTAAAAAGCATGCTATAGGGATATCCTATAGAGAGAGACAGAGACAGACACAGAGAAATAAATAGATGACACAATATGTACAAAAAAGTAAAAACCCAGAAGAATACACAAACGGTATTAGGTTCTTCTCCTGGAGAAGATAGGTTTGAAGGAAAAGAAACTTTCCAAATTCGTATACTTTGCATTTTTATATACTTCTGCATTGTTTAAACTTTTACATAATCGCATATTATAGAAAAAATGAATAATCTCCAATTGAAAATTGAAATAATGAATAATCTCCAAACCCCTGATTTTATCTCTCCACTGTTTAGAGACCTTCTGTTCGACATTGTCTACAGGATAAACCCTAAGCAGGTTCTGGAGCACCCAAGGTGGCTCATGATCTGCCCAGCCACCTGCTCTGGTCTCGCCTCTGACCTTAAGCCTCCTCCGCGTGCCACGCTCTTCTGTGACTCTCTGTCTTTACAAATCCTGCTTCGGTCTGAATGGCTTCTGCCCGGCTTCTCCAAACAAATTCTCACTCGTACTTCACAGCCCCTGCTAGATGTCCCCTTCTCCCTTCCCTCTCACATCCTTCCCGCCCCCTATGGACAGAAGTCACTTCCAACACGTCGTTTTAATGTGAACTGGTTTCCATTATTCATATCTACTCTTAGACTAAGTTTCTTTGGGCAAGGATATTGTCTTGTTATTTCTGAATCCCCACACCCAGCATAGAGCTTAGCATACAGTAAACACTCATTAAATCTATATATGTGAGGATTTCCAGTTAAGGAAGTATTTTGAGTATCTTAGCGATAGGACAAGGAGATTTTTATACTGAAATTTAAAACATTCAGGAAAGTCTACAACATAGACTCACTCATGGCAAAAGTTTCTAAACGTCCCCAGTGAATAACCCCAGAAAGGGTTATTCATTAACGCTTCGCAAGAGAAGGGTTCACGATTTGGTCTGCTTTTCTGCTACCAGCGTCATCTAAGTAGCCAACGCAAACGAAAGATTTTTCGCATCGCACGTTAAACAGCACATGCTGTTATACGAGGTTGACGTTATCGCTGTATTTACAGTGAACGTGTTCGGCTGCAGGTAACGGAATACCCCATTATCGACTTAGACGATCCAGTGCTTGCTTGTCTCAAATACGAAGAAGTCTGGAGAAAGGCGGCATCGACCTTTAATGACATGTTCGATGCTGGCATTTTCGCCTTTACTTTCACTGTGTTTAGCGCATCGAATTTCATTCCATCCCCACCCTCGTTGCCTCGTGGTTGCAGGGTGGCTCTTCTCCTGCCGGGAATCATGTCTACACTCGGGGCAGGAATCAAAGTAGAAGAGCAAAAGAGTCTGTCTTTCCTGCCTTTTAATTCCGAAAGAGAAGTCTTCAGCCTCAGTGTCGCCTTACGTTTCTTCAGCAGCGTCCCCTGGTCACTCACATATCGATCACTGGTCAAGGGAATTGAGGTAAACATGCCTAGTTTAAATCCATCTTGATTCGACCGCAGACTTGGAAGGATGAGAGTAGCCCCCCTTAATTAAAGGAGTCTCTTCTTGCCACCTGGACATTAAAGGATTTCGTTGAAGGGAAGGAGGGAGGATGAGTCCTCGGTGAGCCACGGCTGCGCCAGTATCATTTCACTATTGTCAGATCAGTCGGTGATTGGACCTGGATGTACAAGGAAAAAAATAATCATGAAATTTGACGTTAGACAGGAGGATTCTAGAAGTATTGGTTACCAGCTATGGGTACCTGAGATAATAACTCAGAGTCTCTGGACTTTGTGTCCTGTCTATAAAATAGGAGAAAATCCCACACACCTCACAGTACGTGTGAGCATTGAATCCAGATGGCTGACCACGACACCAAGCACTGTGTGCCACCTGGTCAGTGTGTGTATAAGGCCAGGCCTTGTCCATTGGTCTGGGTGCAAGGATTCAACCTGATAGATCCTTCTGCGTCCTTGAGTTTCAGTCTCCACTCGAGTCTGCTGGTGTTGCCATTCTTAGTCCGGTCAAGGCTGGTTAGATGTAAATTAGGTGCTTTTAAAATGCTAAGTATGCATTACTTTTTAAAAATGTTTTATTTATTTCTTTATTTTTTTTATTAAGTTTATTGGGGTAACATTGGTTAATACAATTATATAATTTTCAGATGTACGTTATAATTCGACATCTGTATATTCTATTGTGTGTTTACCACCCAAAGTCCAGTTTCTTTCAGCTACCATATATTTGATCCCCTTTACCCATTTCACCCTCTCCTTACCCCCCTATATTTGACCCCTTTAACCATATACCTCCCCCTTCTCCCCAACCCTCTACGCTCTGGTAACCACTAGTCTATGGTCCATGTCCATGAGTCTCTGTCTGTTTGTCCTGTTCATTTTTTGCTTTTAGGTTTATATCCCACATATAAGTGATATCATGTGATTTTCAACTTTTTCTGTCTGGCTTATTTCGCTTAGCATGATTAACTCAAGTTCCCTCCATGTTGTTGCAAATGGCAGTATTTCATCTCTTCTTAATGGCTGATTAATATTCCATTGTATATATGGAATATTAATCATCTGTTGTAGGACACTTTGGATGATTGCATGTCCTGGCCACTGTGAATAATGCTGATATGAACATCGGTGTGCAAATATCTTTTCGGATATGAGTTTTCAAGACTTTGATGTAAATACCCAGTAAAGGGATTGGTAGATCAATTCTTAGTTTTTTGAGAAACCTCCAAACTGTTTTCCATAGTGGCTGTACCAATTTGCAGTCCCACCAGCAGTGTGGACTTTTTTTCCCGCATCTTCTTTAACATTTGTTATTACTTGTTCTGCGGCAGTGCTTTGGTATGTTTGATCAAGATTCTTCTTCAGGATACCTGGGGAAAGAAAGCACAAGTATTGTAAAAAACATCTGGGGCGAACATGTGGCATAATGCACCAGTCGTTATATAATCAGTAGAAAATGCAGAGAGAATTTGAAGACAAGCAGCCTGAGGGGTAGGGCTGCTAGCTAGCGATAACAGAGAGGGCAAAGAAAAACGTTTTCAGTTCAGTTACAGGTGCGTTTATAAGAATGGAGATTTGTAGGAAGAATTGATTTGGCTATAGTGCCTTCCTGCAGCATCTCAGCTCTCAGAGGCTTTGAACTTACCTAGGTATTTGTAGACCTGAAGACCTATCATGTTTCACACATATTGTAATAAAGGACTCTGATCAGTTTTGTGCATCCTTGCTCTCTTTTGTGCATATCATATATTTGTTTCTCCATTCATTTTCTCGGTACTGTCTAGCGAAAGGAGCACCAAATGATAATTTGGCCTCCATGGGCTTTTCTATTGCTCCTCCATAGCAGCATAGCAGTGACTAGAACCATAGACCTTGGAGCCAGATGCCTGGGTTAGATCCGGGCTCCACCAGTGGTCAACTTTGTGCCTCAGTTTTCTTATCTGTAAAATGAAGATAATAATAGTTCCTACCTTATAACGTTGTTATAAAGATTACATGAATTAATGATTGTACAGTTCTTAAAGTAATATTTTAAACATAGTGAGCACCATCAAAAAACTATTAGAAACAATTATCAAATACAGTACAGTTGCAGGATACAAAATCTATATGTAAAAATCCCTTGCATTCCTGTACACTAATGATGAAATTTCTGAAAAAGAAATGAAAAAAAATTATTTTTTAATTGCAACAAAAAGAATAAGATACCTAGGTATAAACCTAATGAAACGTGAATGACCTATACACTGAAAATTATAGACATTATTAAAAGAAATTAAAGAAGATGTGAAGAAATGGAAAGATATTCTGTGTTATCGGATTGGAAGAATCACCATAGTTAAAATAATCTTATTACCTAAAACATTATACAGAGTTAATGCAGTCCCCATCAAAATCTCATTGGCATTCTTGAAAGAAATAGAACAAAAAAATCATCAGATTTGTATGGAAGCACAAAAGACCCCAAATAGCCAAAACTATCCTGAGAAAAAGAACAAGGCTGGAGGAATCACTCTGCCTGACTCAAATTATACTACAAAGCAACAATAATCAAAACAGCATGGTGTTGGCAGAAAAACAGACGTTCAGACCAGTGGAACAGAAACGTGAGTGCGGGAGCGAACCACTGTATATATGGACAAATAATTTTCTACAAAGGAGCCAAAAACATACAATGGAGAAAAGAAAGCCTCTTCAATAAATGGTGCTGGGAAAATTGGAAAGCCATCTGCAAAAGAATGGAACTAGATTGTTGTCTATCACCACACACCAAAAGTAACTCAAAATGGATCAAGGGCCTGAATATAAGACCAGAAACAATAAATGGCATAGAAGAAAACACAAGTACTAAACTCATGGACCTTGGACTTAGAGAGGATTTAACGAATTTGACCTCAAAGGCAAGAGAAATAAAAGCAAAAATAAATGAACAGGACTATATCAAACTAAAAAGCTTCTGCAGAGCAAAAGACCATCAACAAAACACAGAAGCAAACAACTGAATGGGAGAAGATATTTGTAAACAACGCCTCTGATAAGGGGCTAATATCCAAAATATACAAAGAACTCATACAACTCAACAATAACAAAAAAAATCCAATTAAAAAATGGACAGAGGACCTGAACAGACACTCCCAAGAAGACATACAAATGGCCAGCAAATATACGAAAAGATGCTCACCTTCACTAGCCATTAGGGAAATGCAAATCAAAACCACAATGAGATACTAACTCACACCTGTTAGAATGAGTATCATCAACAGGACTAGTAATAAAAGTGTTGGAGAGGTTGTGGGGAAAAAGGAACCTCACACACTGCTAGTGGGAATGTGAATTGGTACAACCACTATGGAAAACAGTATGGAAGTTCCTCAAAAAAATTAAGAATAGAATTACCATACGACCAGCAAGCCCTCTTTTGGGTATCTACCCCAAAAGTTTGAAA
>NW_024342315.1:0-921 GCF_902729225.1 Pteropus medius
GCCCCTCCAGCTCGGGCGCTTTATCGTGCCCCCCGCCACCTCCTTTCCTGCCCCCCACCCCAGTCCTCCCCGCTCTACTTTTGTTCTGAGTCCTGGAGGATTGAGGGTGAGGACGGTGCTGGGAGAGGTGGGTCTCACGGGGCTGGGCCCCCCTGACCTCTTCTCCATGTCCTGGGGCCGGGCCAGGTGGAAGGAGTCAGGCCAGGAGGTAAGCAGGCACCTGGGGGGTGGAGGGGGACCCACCGCACGTCTTAGGATGGGCGACGAATGGCAGGGAGCAGTTGAAAGCAACTTCAGGGCCCGGAAGTTAAGAGAGGAAGTGGAAGAGGAAAGGAGGAGAGACACACACAGGACGGTCCTCGGCGCTGGCCGGGCCCGAGGGGGCCGGCGCCGGGGACTCTCTCCTTCTCCAGCCCCTTCGCCTCTCGAAGCGGCCGTTTCTTCAGCTCCAAGGAGAGGGTTTGACTGGGGCGATTGAAGGTCCCCCGGCTTCCCCAGCTCGTGTGCTTCTGTGATGACCGGACACAGAAATATCCCCCGGATGCGCGTGGTCTCTCCTGGGGGCCGTGCGGTCCTGCGGGGTCATGCGGGGTCATGCGGGGTCATGCTTTTGCTCAACAACACTGTGTCGAATGTGTGCCAGGCACGGTGCTCAACGTCTCGTGCACTCATTCACTCATTCATTCATCCGTGTGCTCGAGGTCTCCTTCATTCATTCCCGTGCCCGGCCTTTGGCTGTGTGTGCGTGTGTGTGTGTGTGTGCGCGCGCGTGCGTGTGTGTGTGTGTGCGCACGCGCGTGTGTGCGTTCACAGGGTGAGTGGGGTGTGATGAGTTGTTAGGATACACTCGGGCTGCGCATTTGACAGCTGGAATGAGGTCGAAGCGTGGACCGTGTGTGCGCACACTTGTGTACAGACAAC
>NW_024342316.1:0-511 GCF_902729225.1 Pteropus medius
TCTGTTTTATAGCCTCCTGGTCTGGTTGACAGATGATTCATCTCTTATCTCTGAGAATATTAATATAGTCTTTTCTGAAGTATTTCTCCTCAGTCTGTCTTGTTTGACTAAATTCTTATTTAGTCTAGACATTCTCAGTCTAACTAAATTCTTATTTATCTGACTCCCTCTTTCTGTTTGCCTTTTGGGTTAGGTCTCTATTTTTCAAGTTATAGACTTTTCTCATATTTAGTGGTCCTTAATTATCCATAATTAATAAAATTTCAGCATCATTTCCTCCTGATATGATGCACCAAGAAAAGTACAAATACAACTTTTAGAGTATTCTTGCCTACAAAATGTATAACCTAAATTCAACCATGAAGACACATTAGACAAACCCAAATTAAGGGACAGTCTGTCAAGATTATGAAAGGCAAAGAAAGACAGGTACTTTCCGAATTAAAAGTAACTAAGGAGACATGACAACTAAATGCAGTGTGTGATCATGAATTGGACCCTGGGCCAAAAT
>NW_024342317.1:0-388 GCF_902729225.1 Pteropus medius
CTAAGCCTAACCCCTAACCCTAACCCTACACTAACCTAACATTAACTGTAACAGTAACCCTAACCTTAACCCTCGTAATAACCTTTACCATAATTCTAAACCCTAACACTAACTCTAACCCTAATCCTAACCTAACAGTAATACTAACCATAATTCTATACCTAAACCTAAACCAAACCAAAACCTTAACCCTAACCCTGACCCTAACCCGAAACTCAAACCCTAAACCTAAACCTAAACCTAACAATAACCCTAACCCTAACCCTATCCCTACCCTAACCTAACATTAACGGTAACAGAAACCCTAACCTTAACCCTCACAATAATTTTACCATAATTTTATACCCTAACTTTTACTCTAAACCTAACCCTAACCTAACATTAACAG
>NW_024342318.1:0-505 GCF_902729225.1 Pteropus medius
ATCAGGCAAGCTGACACCTCAGCCACCCCAGGGGCGATCTTTGCTGCCACCCAGTGGCCTGCGGGGGCAGTGCAGGTGGAGCGTCCCCACGCAGGCCCTGTCATTGGCCTGTCCAAAGCAGGCGAATCTGCAGCAGTGGACTGGTGGCCGTGAGAGGCTGAGAGGGTGGCAGGGTGCACGGGGTGGGCTCCTTTGGAGAGACGTCCGAGTTCCAGGCCTGGGGCTGTACTCACTGCCCCTTCTAGTGGTTAATGACATGTTATGTGAACTTCACCTCAAGAAAAGTTGAAAAGAGACAATTAGATAGTTTGGATGTCGAGTAATATGTAAAAGTAACATCCAAATCAACAATCCTCTGTACCCAAACTACAGAAAAGACGCTTCCAACGAATGGTAACGCTTAAAATAGCACTAACGATGGAGAAAGCACAGCACGGCCTTCGTCCCCTGGCTGTGGGTCGGCTCTCGCTTGTGCCGCCAGGGGTCCTGCAGCCTCACCCCAGGG
>NW_024342319.1:0-346 GCF_902729225.1 Pteropus medius
CTCTCTGGTGACGTCCATTTTGAGCCAGAATCGCAGACTTCCGAGAAAAGGCTCACTTGCGGCAAATGCACAGCCCTCCCGGGGCCTTGGGGCTCTGTGGGCGATGCTCGGTCATCTGCGGGTACTGAGGTACCGAAGTTAGAGGAGCACTCACTGACACTTTGAGCTCCTAGAGGTACAATCTACGTCCCATTCGTCTCTGTATGCTCTTGCAGGGTTCAGGGCCACCCACAGACAGCGTACCCAGGGATGCTTTGGCCCCTGCGTCCATGGCGCCCGTCACCCGCTGGAAGGAGTTCAGTTGGGAGACACTGCAGACAGCTGTGGGTCTGAATTCGGCCTCCGT
>NW_024342320.1:0-571 GCF_902729225.1 Pteropus medius
AGCCATTCCCAGCTCACCTTTGCCCGGATTCTCAGCTGGTAGCTCGAAATCCACAGGTTCAAAATTATGAACAGCACCTGACCTCCCCAAATCCGAGCCCGCTCACAATCCCCTCGTTCCCGATGATGGCGGCATCGCCTCCGTAGTTACAAAGCTGAATCTTAAAATCGTCTTCGATCCTTTCCCCTCCTTCGTCCCATGATGCATAAGTGACGAAAGCCTTTCTGCAAAATGACCTTTCCTTTCTGTTAGCACTGCCACCACCTCCTGAACCCCGCCTGGATGCTGCACCAGCTCCTTAAATTCCTGTTGCTGCCTTCTTCCCCTTCCAATCTACTGTAGACACTACCTCCAAACTAAGGTACTTTAAAGGCCACTTAAAGTTCCTCATCCCGCCACGTGGGGACCCACAACACTTACGTACGTCAAAATACCCATCCACAACTACTCTGCCAGTTTCCATGTCCTTTGCCAGTTTCCATGTCCTCTGTAACAAGGCCGCACCCTTCCTATCCAGTCATACCTCCCATTAGTCCCCACACCAGATTCCATTTCAGGTCTGATGAGGTCA
>NW_024342321.1:0-484 GCF_902729225.1 Pteropus medius
GTGTGTATGTGACTTTTCTCCTGAAAATGTCTCGTTCCAATTCTTTCTAAAATCGATTGCTGACCAATTTTATTGTCTTTAGAGGGCAGAAAGCCCCCCACGGGACTCGGGTCTAGCCTTCTCGCTCTGCATGCCCTCGACGGCTCCCCAGGCGTTAGATAAACGAAGTCACTCCCTCCTGCCATCCCCTGCACTCCGCACTCCGACCCACCTCGGTGGGCCATCTCCAGTGTCGCCTCCTCCTCGAAATCTCACTGTTCTCCCCTTTAACGTCCTCAGCACTTTTATGTCGCTCGGCGGGCGCCGAACGCCTCTCCACAGCATGTTAACCATCACAGTAACAGGGCTCGGCTTTGAAACATGACCTCCTCCAGGACGGGATTTTCCCATGGATCGGCACGACGCCTGGTCCAGTGCGGACATTCTAAAAATACTCGGTACACTGAACTGGGAAAAGCATTTAATATAAATTCATAGTCAGCAC
>NW_024342322.1:0-561 GCF_902729225.1 Pteropus medius
GGGCGAGTCCCCCGGGGCGAGACCACCCAGACTTTTTACGCCACACTAGCTCCTTGCAGTCAAAAGAGTGAAGACGAAGCGTTCAGTTTATGAAAAAAGCAATAAAATAAACAGGACAGAAGAACGCATGACACAGTTAATGGAGGGTGCCAGTCTTTTTAAAAATCTGACAGTAAAAGGAATAATCTCATTCTCCCACGGAGCAGGGTGTTTTACCCTAGCCGATCGTGATAGAAGCTTTGCTTCGAAAATAGTGTGGCTTAAACTTTTTAAATAAGAGGAAAAACTTAAACTTTTTAAATGGAGGAAATTTTAGGCATATCTAGTGAATAATGTAATGTCCTATAAAACGCCATCTGTAACTCACGCACACTTAGTCGCGTGGCCTCAGTTCAGTGATGGCGCCTTTACTCTGTGTCCGTAGGGTCGCGGGCGGCGGGGCGTGTGACGTTCCAGGCGGAGGTTGTACGTCTCCGTATCTTCCTCAGTTCTGAGCTTCCGAGACCGTGGAGGACTGGTTTTCCTGTTGGCTCGTTCCGTCCCCATCACCTGCACGTCTGT
>NW_024342323.1:0-7212 GCF_902729225.1 Pteropus medius
CAGACGTGCGGGCACTCCGAGTCTGACAGAGGCCACCGGGGCCGTCCCGCCTGCCCCAGGCCGGAGGCCTCAGAGCCTCGGCACCAGAGGACACCCGCAAAGGCCCGAAGCCGCTTGGTCGCCGCAGGACCAGCCCAGGGCCTTATCCGACCGCAGGCGTCACGGCCGGGACTCAGGCAGCGGGGAGCAGGGCGCTTCGATGGCCTCCGGGATGGCCGTGTCCTCCCTGCCCCGCCGCCCAGTGGGGCCCGGGCCAAACCGTGGAGCCCTCGGCCACCGTCCTTCGGGCTGGCTGCCCTGTCCTCAGCTCAGGGTCTGCAGACCGGCTGGGGGACCACCTGGACCCTCCCTGCACACACGTGCAAGGCCGAGGACTGACAGGAGGTGTCCCTGTCACCTGGGCTGTGCCTTCAAGCACACGGCTTCTCGTCTCGTGCCCCGACACCAGAATCCAGAACGACCCTGGAGCCGGGCCTGGCGCAAGTGGACGGGCGCCTCCGCCCGTCCCTGCCGCGGGTGCCCCGAGGCCGAGGGCAGGACCCCGGAGGCTGCACTGCTCAAGCTTCTCTTCTCCCTGGAGGTGGCCCTGCCGTCGGCCTTGGCAGAGTGGTGGGTTCTAAACAGACCGCCCGCTCCCCCCAGCCAGGCGACTGTCTCTGAGGCAGCGCTGGCATCAACGGGTCAGCCAAGAAGCAGGGCCTTGGCGTCTGCCCACGGGGGCCTCAGGACCCCCACCCGGTCCCGCTGTCTGCAGTTCCCAAATGCACAGCGCACAGCGGGGTAGGGAGGAGGCACGCCGTATCCGTTCCCTGTCACCTGTCCCCGGAGGTGTGCTTTATTGAATGAGGCAGGAATGACTTGGGGACAGTGCTCACGCTGTGCCTGCTGGTGGGAAAGGGAGCCATTCGCCGCCTGCTGCAGGCCTCGTGCTGCGTCCTCCGCCCTCGTAAACCAGGTGGCCCCACCCGGGGCGCATGGTCCAGGCAGCCATCCAGGGAGAGCGCTGGGCCTGCGCCCCTGTGACTGGTGCCAGGGGAGCCCCGGGCCGCAGTCTAACACACAAGCCCCGTCAACCCTGCTGGCGGCTCGCCCCATGGGTAGTTGTGCGGTGGCAGCACACGGTGGATGTGCCCTCCCCTGCCCCGCTGGTGCCCACTGCTCGCTCGTCCCCTGCCAGCTGGGGGCATCCTGCTGTCCCCCCAGGTCACCTGCAGCGGATGGACCTGCCATCACTGCCCACGAACTCGGGTGTCCTGGCATCCCCCTGGCAGTGGGAGGTGGCCTGGGACGCCCACACCATGAGCGGGAGGGCAGGAAGGCACAGAGCCAGCCACTCCCAGGAACTGCTGAGAGACAGTGGCCTCTGCAAGGTGCTCCCGGATGCCACAGGGAGCCGGGCCAGGGACGCAGGAACCGGGGAAGGATGTCATGACCTCCTGCCAAGTGCCCGTGCCAGGTTACAGGTAGGTGGGAGACGCCAATTAGCCTCTCCTCTCGGTGGCTGCTTCCAGCCAAGTCCCTACGGGCAAACACCTGTGGTGCCACCTGGCTCCGGGGGAGGAGACTCCCCGCTGAGCCAGGCCTGGGCTCCCGTCCCAGGACTGCCAGCCTCTCAGGAAGAGCTGGAGCCGGGCGGTGGCCAGCCCTTCTCGGGTTTAAACCCAGCCACGGGCAGGTGCTGGGTGCTGCTCGGCAGAACCCAGGGACAGGCGGGAGCACGGGCCCCCTCGCTGCCCCTTCGCTGCCCCCACGGCGGGGTCTGTACCAGTGGCTGGCAGTCCCAGTTGGAGAGCGAGCAAGAAGTATGGGAAGCCCTGGGCACAAGTTGCCACTGGACACCGGGCATGGCCATGCCCACCGGGTCACCTGCCCAGGACCGTCCTGTGGGCGCCCTGCAGCCGCAGAGAGGGGAGGTGGCCGTGCTGGCCGGGGCAGTTGGGAGGAGCAGCGGAGAGGAGCCTCGGAGCGGGTGGGAGGCCGGGGGCGGCCCTGCTCAGTGCCTAGGTGGTCTCCTGAGGCCATCGCTGCCGCGTCTGAGTCCTGGGGCCAGTGTCGCGTCCAGAGTGACGCGCTGCATCCTAGGACCTTTCAGTCCCCTTGCAACTGAAGGTCCCCTAGGAGCAGTTTCTGTGCGTTCGGTGGAGGGTGGCCAGGACGCGCCTCTGTGTGGTGGCAACTGGCCCTGAAGGTGGGTCTCAGCCACACACCCTTCGAGATGCCTCGTCCCAGGTTGTCTTCGCTGGGCCCCCAGCTGGGCCTCAAAATTCTGCCCTTGAGCGCACCTGCTCCTGTCTCCGAAAGCAGACAACCGCTTGGAAGAAGGTGGGTCCTCCCCCTGCCCCGGAACACGTTACTGACGTGGGACGTGGTGCGTCCACTCCGCCGAGTGCCGCCTGGTCCGGGCCATCCACCGTCCCTGCCCATGCCCTTCAAGGATTCCAGTCCCTCACTGATGACCTCGCCATGGACCAGGCAGGGGAGGGACAGCCTGTCCCCAGGGCTCCCCCACCCTTCACAGCTGCCACTTCTAGTTATTTCTCGTCACCTCGGCCGAGGGTTGCCGTGCCACAGAGGTGCTGCCTCCCTGAGCCTGCTTCATGTGGCAGGCAGGTCACCCTCCCGGCCTCAGGCACCCAGGGGGCCGCCCTGGTGTGAGCGGCCCCTTAGCCCACGGAGACGTGCCATCGCTGAGGCTGACCCAGATGCCGAGGCCTCCAGCTGTGGGGCGTGGGGCGCACGAGCTCCTGTGTGCACCTCATGGCCTCTGTCTAAGGCCAGGCAGGGCCACCTCCCTCAGGCCACTGTGGGAGACGGGCAAGGCGTAGGCTGGGCCTCCCACTGGGAGAGCCTGGCAGGTCTGGACTGCTGCCGGATGGGGCAGTCGTGAGCTTTGGAGGCTGTTCCCAATCCAGTGTCTCAGCCCACTGTCACCCGCCGCGTGGCTGAGCAGGTGACTGAGTCAGCTGAGACACTGGAAGGGTGCTGTCAGCCGAGGATGTCCCCTCGGACTGGGGCGCCGGCTGAGCGCCAGGGCCTTGAGGTCTCAGTCCAGGTTCCCAGCATGTCCCAGGCCACACCTTCCATCCTGCAGGGCAGCCCCACAGGGCCTCGGCCCCCACAAGAGCTGCCCACACGTTCCCAGCCCCACCCCACGTCCGGGATCTCCCAGAGCTACTTCCTGTCTCTGGCTCGGGTTTCCTTGTTTGTAGCTTTGTGGCTTTGGACCCCGTCACCTCTCAGGGTTCAACGTCTGTCCCTCTGATGCCAAGGAGACGACGGGACTTTCCTCTGGGAGACAGCAATGGACGGGACAGTGTGAGACATCCCGCAGGCTACGGCCCTACTCTGGAAACTCATTTAAAAATAAACAAGACGAAGTCATCTCAGGTCAGGCCCTGAGTGGGGAGGTTACTAATCATTCAAGCGGGGGAAGGACGCGGGGAATGGGTAGGGGCCGGGAGCCGGCCTATGGCCTGGATGGCTCTTCAGTTCTCCCCAAACTGAAGTGAGGGGCTTTGTGCCGCAGCCGGTCCTTGACCACGGACGGCCCAGTCAGGACATAACTTAGGCCAGGCAACTTCCGTCCGCCAAGGGTGAGTCCCCAGAATGCAGCCCACACTCCGGGCAGCAGGGGGCCTAGGCCTCACCCCTGAGGGCCCACCTGGGTGCCTTCCGCCCAGTCAGGGGCCTAGACTCAGCACTGGTCAGCGGGGGCTGGGCGGGGACCCCGGACCAGGAGTGCTGGGCTGGAGAGCTGGACCTCGCGGGAGGACTCGCTGTCAAGAACGGGAAGGCATGTTTTTCCCGGACTGTTTCCACCATTGTCTGGCTCTTTCCTTGTCTCTCCGTAAAGGGGAAAAGCCCCAGAAATGACATCTCCACACCACAGAGGACGCTTTTAAATCAACAAGCCTAGGTCAGCTGCCTCATCAGCACCCCTTCCCTGCAGCGGATGGAAGCGCCTCCGGGCTGGCCACCGTCCGGCCTCTCCGAGCCTCTCTGTAATAACAATTCCCTCCCACCGGCCCTGGGGACACTGAGCTCCTTGGCGTCCAAGGCGGCCCACAAGCTCAGACCAGGTCAGCCCGGCAGGGTCACTGACGGGCCACCACTGCCCAGAAACCTCCCCCGGGGTTGTGGACGTCACTTGGCCTGGCATGCCAGTCTGCAGACCCCTCAGGTCTGAATCAGGGCGAGAAGCGAGGCAGAGCCAACAGTTCGAAAGCGAGAGAAACCTGGAGCCTTCCAAGCATACCTTCCAACTCCATCTTGGGCATCAGAGGCAAGCTAGTGGCTAGGTTTCCCAGCTAGAACAACCCTGGAACACTGCAAAAGTGCTTCCCGGGATTAGAAAGCCAGGCTGGCTTCCATGAGGAGGGATGGGAGTGGCGTGTGAGAGTTGAAACCTGAGGAGGTTGTGGTGAGACGCCTTCTACAGGCATGGCCAATGTGTCTATGGCAGTGGGATGGGTGGGGAACGCTGGGGAGGCTGAGAGGCGGGCGTGGACCATGAGGCGAAAGGGAGCTGGGGCGAACCATGCTGTGAGACATATTGTGTGTAGGCTGTGTGACTGGGGTGGGCGGGGCGACTGACTAGGTGTGGCTGTAGGACTGTTGGGGAGACGTGTTTGTGAGTTGTGGGCCTTCCATGGAGCTGTGGGGCTGCGGGGCTGCGGGCGGGCGCGGGGCGGGGCTGGGAGCTGGTGGCTGCGGGTTGGCGGCTCCTTGTCAATCTTTCCGCTTTGCAGACCTGCCTCCACCAAACCTCCCAGGAGGGAGAGTCCGCAGCGCCGGTCTGGGTGCTGGGAACGGGGGCGTCTGGTTGGTTCTTGCTTGTTTTTCCTAACCGAGAATCAGCGCGTGTTCCCGAACTGCTCCGCGCCAGGCCTGTTCTCCGTGTGCCTTTGTCCTCAGGACGCCCCACGAAGTGCTCTTTTTGATTCCGTTTACAGCTGCGGGACACAGCCCACCCGCCCTTGCTTTCCAAATCCGAGTTCGAGGCCTTTCCCCCTTCGCGTCCCCACGAAGTGCCTGTAACCGGTGTAACCGCCTAGTCGAGGACCCGGGTCCGGTGTCCCCGCAGGGCCCGGCCTGGAGAGGGAAGTAGGGGCCGCGCGCACGTTCCGCCGCCCCCATCAAGACGCGTGTTCTCTCTCCCCGTTTTCAAATCTTTGAAGTGTCCTAAGACTAGTGCGTGTAGTTCGTGTGCTAATGTTTGTGGTCGGGTGTGTTTTTTTCCTGGAACACCGTCAGGGACGTGTCTTTAAACTGAGAGTCCGCTGACGTCCAGGGAATGCCCTTGGCTGGAAAGGTCCCCGCCGGGTCCTGGCCCTGCCAAGTGCCGGCGGTGGCCCCACAGACCACCTCACCTTGCTCTACACCCGCCTTCGACACCGTTGCTTTATGTGGAAACAAGGCGGCATCGTGGAGGAGAGCCGGGGTGCCGGGGAAGCAGCCCCTCCTTGGCCCTCACGCGCCTGGGTCCTGATGCGCTTGGCACCCCGCCCCATGGTGGCGCTGATGCATCCTGGGCCCACACGCCTCAGACAGAGCACCTGGGCCTTCACCTCACCCCTGAGGGCCCACCTGGGTGCCTTCCGCCCAGTCAGGGGCCTAGACTCAGCACTGGTCAGCACGGGGCGAGGGGATGTGCAGGTGACCTGGGAGCCAGCAAGCTGAGCCTGGCCTGGCGCTGGGGACCCCATAAGGACCCCAGCTCTGTCAGCTGTGGCGGAGCCCCACCTCCTTGGCCCAGCTGGTGTGCTTGCGGTGGGGGCAGGACACCTCCTCTGCCCCCTTTCGGGACCCGCGGTGATGGTCGGAGGCGACTTATGCAAGAACGTTTCAACCACGTCGAGTCACGCTGAAGCTGTTGTCATCGTCGTCGTTATTATTGGCTGATAAGACTGAGCGCTCGTGACCCACGGGCACTGATACCTCCCCCCAGAATGACCTCTGCCCTGCGAGACCCGCCTTTTGCTGATGTAGAGACTGAGGTTCGGACAGTCTCGGGTGCCCAGGACTAGTGGTGGGCAGGCAGGGCACCCAGGCAGTCTGTCTCGAGCCCTCTCCACTGGATGCTGACCACTAGACACCGCTCTGTCCCTTGGCTCAGGTAGAACTGGGGGGTGTGCGGGGCTTGGCATTAGCCAGCCCAGCGCCTGGCATGAGGACAACGTGGCTGTGAGGACGTGGGCTGGGCGTGGGTCTCCTCCTCTAAAGACAAATGGTCCCAGAAAGCAGGACCCTGGGCCCAGCGAGGTCAGGTCCCTGTGTGACCGGGGCTGCTTGGGCATGTTCCTGAAGGGCCGGGCCCGGCCTCTGCGGCACCCGGAAAAGTAAGAATCATCTCTGCGCCCACTTCTTGGCAGCCAGGCAGGCAATTTTGATTCAAAACACACTGTGGCTTCAGAGAGAATAACCCCAGCGGGGTGGGGGGCGGCCGGGGGCAAGACAGAGCTGCTCTGCTTAATGCTTTCAAGTTCTCCCAGAGCAATTATGAGGTTCATCTGAAAGCCAAGTAAGGTCCATAGCAACAGACTTTATGAGGGAAGGGTGCTGCAGAACCCGATCTGGCTGCATCACGGGGCAGTCCCCGTGCCCACCCCCACCTGGCTGGGGCAGCCCCCCGAAGGCGCCAGTGGCCCGGGCGAGCCTTCTGTTTGCTGGCCCGCGGAGCTGGACCTCACATGTCCAAGCAAGGACAACAACAAACGCCAGCTGGCACATGTCAGCTCGCTTATGCAACTGTGACTCTCTAAAGGAAACAGTTACTGGGTCTTTGGTGTAACTTCTAGGTTCGCGGGCTCTGCCCGGAGCCCCATGGGGGCCCCTGAGCTTCCAGAAGCCGCCTCTTCCCCTGAGTTTTCCTCCAGGGGACATCGCCCCAGCCGGTTTTAATCTGTGGCCTGTATTTGTTCCTTAGTGAAGCCTGTTCCTAAAACCTAGCTCTGTGGGGTGGTGGTGACCAGGTTGAGGAGCACTGAGGGTCCCCGGTCCCCATGCCACCATGACTAGTGCGGACGTGGACGCGAGTCGTATCCTGGCCCGGGCCCCGGGCAGCACCCGCTCCTCTTGGCTCTGGTGTTTCCGCTTGTCCTGCATCGGGGAGAACTATTTCCACTCTGCAAGGTTCCTCCCACGTCCCTAACGCTTCCGCGACTACCTGTGCGCGTGCACGCACACACACATGCACGCACTCACACGCACACA
>NW_024342324.1:0-451 GCF_902729225.1 Pteropus medius
TCAATTTTGAGTACAGTATCATGCCATATATGTCTCTAAATTCCTGAAAATAATAAGATGCTGTGATTGATCACTGTCTTTCAATTCTATATTCAGTCCCTGTCAAGTAGCATATGAGAATTGTAATTATACAAAATAAACCTATAATTGGCCAGATGATTATGATCATATTAACCTTTACCAAGACTTTTTAGTGGTCTTTGAATAAAGGAAGTGGTCTTTGAATAAACTACCTAGATTATAAAATTTTTGCCATGACTAACTCTTAAAGGAATTTAAGTTAGTCTTCTGTTCTTAAAGGAATTTAAGAGTCAGTCATGGCAAAAATTTTATAATCTAGATAATTTCTTTGAAGATAATAGTGATGGCAGAACTTTTTATTTACGAAAGAGACATATATGTGTATTGTTAGTCATCCAACAATTAACTGAGAGGCAGAATTTTTTTTTTT
>NW_024342325.1:0-660 GCF_902729225.1 Pteropus medius
CAAATGAAGACATAACTATCAATAAACAAAAATATATGCATCAAAAAGAGAATCCTATACATTTAAACAGATACTAAGGTGATAGATAGATAAATAGATAGACAGATGATATAGAGATCGATCGAAAGATACTTAGATAAAAAGAAGGATGATACATAAATACAGAGATGATAGATACAGAGGTACAGAGATAGATAAATGATACATCAAAAGATACATGAGACATGAGATCAATGCTAGATAGGTAGATAGATAGATAGATAGATAGATAGATAGATAGATAGATAGATGATAGACATAAATGATAGTAAGATGACGGATAGATAGGTATAGATAGAAAGTTGGATGAATAAACTGATTAATAAATGGATGTTAGATAGGTAGATGAAAGATGATAGATAGATAGATAGATAGATAGATAGATAGATAGATAGATAGATACATACATACATACATACATACATACATACATACATACATACATGGATAGATAGGTAGATAGATAAATAGATAGATATTAGACAAGTAAATGGAAAAATAAATGGAGAAGTAAATGATTTGATGCATGAATGATTAGATGAAAGGATTACAAGTTTCGTGATTAATAGATTATAGATATATAGGTAGATGATGACAGATAGATGATAGATAGATAGATGA
>NW_024342326.1:0-573 GCF_902729225.1 Pteropus medius
CAAAGAATGTAATGAGTGAAGAAATAATAGTAGTCACTCACTTTAGCTGGAAAAGAGGGATATTTGGTATTTTGTGGGTGGCACATGGACCAAATAAACATTGCAATGAAAATATCATTATGAATTCCCCCCAATATTTACTCTGATATGTTAAATCTATAGATTTTTAAAATGTAATAATGAGTCTTATTTGCCCTTTTACTAAGAGTCACCAAATTTAAAATTTCCACATTTGATTTCTTTACAACATATATATATATATATATAAACTGGGTTCAGAGGTGGGGGGACAGAAAATATGAAGCTTGAGGTCATGGATAGAAGCAGAATTTGCTATTGACTGTATTTTCTCCAATACCATTACAATTATTTATTCCTCATGTTTGAAATATTTAACAATTTTAAACATTCTTTTTAATGTGCACAGAAAACAATGTTTGCATGAGTCAATTATTGGTTTCCATTAGAACTGGTTTTTCCATCTTCCTCCAGTATTTATTTTCCTCTTTATAATAAATTCCATTAGATCAGAACAAAATTCTATTTCTTCCTCCTCACAGATGCAGGTATGTC
>NW_024342327.1:0-367 GCF_902729225.1 Pteropus medius
GCGCCCCAACTCCACCCTCTGGCCCCTGGTGACCACTGCCCGACTGCTCCGGGAGAGAGGGGCGCGCTGTTGCGCCCCTGGCCCCGCTGTCCCTTGGGAAGCCATCGGTTCTAGGACCTGCTTTGGGGCTGTGTGGGTTTCCCAGAGTGCGGGGGAGAGCACGCTGTCCACTCCTGCCTCTTTTGGAAGATCAGATTGAGAGGCACCACGTAGCTTCTTTGCTGCGTTTTGCTTGGTTTCTAGTTTTCTGTTTTGCCCAACCCCAAACTTTGTTCACTAACGTTCCCTCTGTTTACTTCTGGGGAGGTTTATTATCTCTGTATCAAACGGGATTGTAATGTCACGATAGCATTAGTTGCAGGGAGCC
>NW_024342328.1:0-6726 GCF_902729225.1 Pteropus medius
GGGTTCCGATCAGGGTTAGGTTTAGGGGTTAGGTTTCGTGGTAGTGTAAGGGTTAGGTTTAGATTTAGGGTTAGGTTCGGGTTACGGTAAGGGGTTATGGTTAGTGTTATTGCTAGTGTAAAATTTAGTATTCGCGTTAGATATAGGATAAGAATTAGCTTTAGTTTTAAGGTTAGGATCAGGGTTAGCGTAAGGTTTAGTATGTGGGTTAGGTTTAGTTTAGGGATAGGTTTATGGTTAGGGTTAGGGTTAATGTTAGGTTTAGATTAGGGTTAGGATTAAGGGTAGGGTTAATGTTAGGTTTAGTTTAGCTTTATGTTTAAGGTTAAAGTTAGGTTTAGGGTTAGGGTTAGTGTTAGGATTAGGGTAAGAGATTGGAGTTAGATTAATGTTAGGGTTAGGTTAGGGTTAGCATGAGATTTATGGTCGAAGTTAGATTTAGGGTTAGGGTTAGGGTAAGGGGATACATTTAGGGTTATTGTTAGTGTAAATTGAGTTAAGGATTGAATTAATGGAATTATGGAATTGGGTTGAGGACAGGGTTGATTGCTATTGGAATTCTGGAGCCTAGTTGGAATGGATTTAGGTTATGATTGAGTTGGAATTGGAATTGAGTTAGGAGTTGATGAGTTGGGATTTAGAATTGAATGTGGGAATTAATTTTTGAGTGGATCAGGAATTGAAGTTGAGTTGGAGTTGGGGTTATGATTGGGATTGAGGTTGAGTTGTTGAGTGTAAAGTTAGGGATTGATGTTGAGTAAAGATATTTAGAAATTAAGTAGGTTGATGTTAAGTTAGGGGAATTGGGAGTTGGAGTTGAGTTGTTGAGTTAGGATTAGGATTAAGTGAAGGTTGGATTGAATGGGATTTGGGATTGGAGTTGGAATTAGGATGGGTTCCAATGGGTCGAGTTCATTTGGAATGGAGTTTATGGATTGGAGTTAAATTGAGGTTAGGTTGGGGTTAGGATTGGGAATTGATGTTGATGTTATGGATTGGGGTTAGAATGGGGTTGGGATTGGCTTTAGTTTCATCAAGTTGGGTTAATGTTAGGGTTGGGTTTGGAGTTGAAATTAAATTGGGATTGATTTAGGAAAAGGGGTTGGTGGGGTTGTGTCAAATTGGGGATTTGTCTTAATGTTAAATTAGAATCCAAATGGAATTAAATTGGAAGTTTAGAAATTGATTAGAATGAAATGGAATTATAGTGGAATTGAGTTGGAATTGAATTAAAGTTGATGTAAATTGGAATTGGTGTAAGTTTAAATTAGTATGGTAAATGATGAATTGAGACCAAAATGGAAATTATCAAAGTTGAATTATAGAATTATATTCAAATTGAAATATTGGAATTGAGTCGATTGGAATTGGAATTGGAATTTAGGAATTGCTTATGTTTAGGGGACAAATTGATTTAGAATGGAATAAATTATGTTAAGGATTGAGACTAGAATTTGATTGGAATTGAGTTATGATTAGGGTTATAGTTAGTATAAAATTTAGGGATAGGATTAGACTTAGTGTTAGGATTAGCTTAGTTTTACGGTTAGGAATAGGGTTAGGGTTAGGATTAAGGTTAGGTTTGTGGTTTGGATTATGGTTAAGGTTAGCTTTAGGTTAGGGTTAGGGTTAGGGTTGGGTTAGGGTTAGGGTTTGTTTTAGGATTAAGGTTAAAATTATTGTTCGGATTAGCTTTAGTTTTAGGATTAAGATCAGGATTATGGTTAATGTTCGTTTTAGGGTTATGATTTGGGTTAGGTTTAGGGTTAGTTTTAGAGTTAAATGAAGTTTAGGGATAGGTTAGGATAAGGGGTTAGGTTTAGAGTTATTATTAGCGTAAAATTTGGTTTTAGGATTAGTATTAGGGTTAGGGTTACAATTAGGTTTACAATTAGTTTATGGTTAGTGTTAGTTTTAGTGTTAGAGTTAAGACAAGGGGTTAGCGTAAGGGTTAAGATTAGGCTGAGAATTAGTTTTAGGGTAAGGCAATAGGGTTGGGATTAAGGTAAGTGTTTGGTTAAGTGTTTGGGTTAGATTATGGGATTATGCTTAGGGGTTTGGTTTAGGGTTAGGATTAGGGTTATTGCTAGTGTAAAATTTAGGATTAGCGTGAGAAGTAGGGTTAGGATTAGTTTTAGTTTTAGGGTTAGGAACAGGGTAACGGCTTGTGTTAGATTTAAGTTTAGGGTTAGGGTTTTGCTTAGGATTAGGGCAATGTATTAGAGTTAGAGTTAGTGTTAGGGTAATGGGTTAGGGTTAGGGTTAGTGCTAGGGTTAGAATTAGGGTTAGGATTAGCTTAAATTTTAGGGTAGGATCAGGGTTAGGTTAATTTTAGGGTTAGGATTAGGTTTAATTTTAGATTTAAAGTTAAGGTTAGAGTTAAGTTTATGGTAAGTATCTGGGTTTAAGGTTATTATTAGTGTAAAATTTAGGGTTAGGGTTAGTGTTAGTGTTAGGTTTAGAATTTTGGTTAGGATTAGCTTTAGTTTTAGTGTTAGAATCAGGGTTAAGGGTAATGTTAGTGTCAGGGTTAGTTTTAGAATTTAGGTTAGGGTTAGGGTGAGATTTAGAGTTAAAGTTAGAGTTAGTATTAGGTTTAGGGTAATGGAATAGGTTTATAGTTATTGTTAGTGTAAAATTTAGGGTTAGGGATAGGGTTAGGGTTGCTGTTAGGTTTCTGGTTTTGCCTAGTTTAGAGATAGGTAAGGTTGAATCATGGTTGAGTTAGGATGGGATAAGGATTGAGGGGTTGGGAGTTGGGGTTGGGGATTGGGGTTGGGATTAGGATTGGAATTGGGTTGGGATTTGCCAAGTTTTAGGTTATGATCAGGGTATGTTTGGGAGGTTGGAATTTCAGGTTGGAAGCTTTAGGGTTGGGATAAGGGTTGGGAGTAAGGATTTGGGAGTAATGGATTGGGCCGAATTGAGGGTTGGGTTAGGAGTTGGGGTTGGGTTGGGGATTGGGTTGAAATGGTAGGGTTGGATTAGCATTTATGTTGGAATCAGGAGTCATTGTTAGAATTGAGTTGAGTTACGTTGGGTTAGTTTAGAGTTGGGATTGGGGTTGGAGTTTGGGAATGGGTTGGGTGGGGTTGTTGAAAATTGGGGTTGGGGTTGGTCAAGGGTTGGGTTGAGTGGAATTGGGATCTTGATTTGGGATTAGGATCAGAATTGGGATTAAGAATGGGGTTGAATTGTTGAGTGTTGGGTTTGGATGGATTGGTGGGGTTAGAGTTACTGTGAGGGTTAGTTTTAGGGTTAGCTTTAGGTTAGGGATAATGTTCCGTTTAGGGTTAAGATTAGGGTAAGAGGCTGGAGTTAGGATTCGTGTTTGGGTTAGGATTAGAGTTAGGTTAGGGTTAGGGTTAGGTTTAAGGTTAAGTTAGAATTAGGGTTAGGGTAGGTTAGGTTAGGATTAGGGTTAGGGTTAGAATTAGTTTAGGTGTATAGTTAGCTTTCGGTTTAGGATTAGGCTTAAGATAAAGGATTAGATTTAGGGTTATTGTTAGAATATAATTTAGGTTTATGGTTATTTTTAAGGTTAGGGTTAGAATTACGGTAGGATTCGCTTTAGATTTAGGGTTAGGATCTGGGTAGGGTTAGTGTTAGGATTCAGGTTAGGGTTAGGGTTAGGATTACCTTATGTTTTAGAGTTAGGAACAGGGTTAGGATTAATGTTAGGTTTATGGTTAAGGTTAGATTTAGAGTTAAAGTTAGGGTTATGGTTACGTTTATTGTAAGGGGTTAGAGTTAGGGTTATTGTTAGTTTAAAATTTGGCATTATGGTTATTGTTAGGCTTAGTGTTAGATTAGGGTTTGGATTAGCTTTAGTTTTAGAGTTAGGATCAGGGTTATGGTTAGGCTGAGCGTTACGGTTAGGCTTTAGGTTTAGGGTTAGGGTTAGGGGTAGGGTTAAGGTTTGGGTACAGTGTTAGGTTTAGGGTTACGGTTAGGGTTCAGGTAAGAGGTTAGAGTTAGGATTATTGTTAGGGTTAGGGATAGATTTAAGTTTAGGTTAAGGTTAGCGTTAGTATTAGATTTAGGTTAGGGTTAAAGTTAAGTTTAGATTTATGGTTAGGGTTAGGTTTTGGGTTAGGGTTAGTTTTAGGGATATTATTAGTATTAATTTTAGGGTCAGGATTAGTCTATGGGTTTAGGGTTAGTGTTATTGTTAGTGTCAAATTTAGGGTTAGCATTAGATTTAGGTTTAGTGTTAGGTTAAGGGGCTAGGATTTGGGTTTTTGTTAGTGTAAAATTTAGGGTTGGGTTAGAATTAAAGTTAAGAGTAGCTTTAGTTTTAGGATAGGATCAGGGTTATCGTTAGTGATACGGTGAGGTTTAGAAATAGGGTTAGGGTTAGCTTTAGTTTTAGGATTAGGATCAGGGTTAAGTTTAATGTTAGGGTTAGGGTTTGGGTTAGGTTTAGTTATAGAGTTAAAGTTTGAGTTAGGGTTTGGTATAGGGTAAGGGTTAGGGTTAGGATTAGCGTTAGGGTTAGAATTACAGTTAGGATTAGTTTTAGTTTTAGAGTTAGGATCAGGCTTAGTGTGAATTCTAAGAATACAGTTACGGTAAGGGTTTGTTTTAGAACTAAATGTAAGCTTAGGCTTAGAGTTACGATTAACTTCAGTTTTAAGGTTACTTTCAGGGTTACAGTTTGGGTTAAGGTTAGGTTTAGGATTAGGTTAGGGTTAGGATTAGGGTTATGTTTAGTTTAGGGTTAGAGTAAGGTTATGTTAGTGTTAGTGTTAGGGTTAAAACTAGGTTTAGGGTTAGGTTTAGGGTAATATGTAAGAATTAGGTTTGGTATTGAGGTTAGTGTTAAGGTTAGGGTTAGCATTAGGTTTAGGGTTCGGGTTAGGTTATGGGTTTACAGTTAGGGTTATTGTTAGTGTAAATTTTAGAGTCAGAGTTAGAATTAGGGTTTGTATTAGCTTTAGTTTTATGGTTTTGATCAGGATTAGGGTTAGTGTTAGGGTTGGGGTTAAGGTTAGGTTTCAAGTTAGGTTTAGTTTAGATGTAGGTTTATGGATAGGTTTAGGGTTATGGTTAAGTTTCGGTTAGGGTTAGGGTTGGGGTTAGGATTAGGATTATGGTTAGTATTAGGGTAAGAGTTTAGAGTTAGGATTTTGTTAGTTTTAGGTTTAGGATTAGGATTAGAGTTAGTTTTAGAGTTAAATTAGAGTTAGGGGAGGGTTAGGTTTAGGGTACGTTATTAGGGTTAGGTTTATTGTTAGGGTAAAATTTAGGGTGTGGGTTAGGATTAGGTTTAGGGGTTAGGTTAGGGTTAGGATTAGGTTAAGTGTTTGGTTTTGGGTTAGGTTTAGGGTTAGGGTAAAAGTTTAGAGAAAGGATTAGTTTTAGATTTAGGGTTGGGTTAGGGTTATGTTATGTTTACGGTTACCTTTAGAGTTCAGGTCAGGTTTAGTTTATTGGTAGGTTTGTGGTTAGGGTTAGGGTTAGAATTAGGATTAGGGGAAAGGTTAGAGTAATGATTAGTGTCAGAGTTAGGGTTAGGGTTAGTGTTAGATTACGATTAGGATTCGGGTCATTTTTAGGTTAGCGTTGTGGTTAGGTTTATTGTAAGAGTTTAGAGTATGGATTAATGTTAGGGTTGGGGATAGGTTAATGGATATATTAGGGTTATGGTTAAAGTTAGGTTTAGTTTAGGGTTAGAGTTATGGTTATAGTAAGGTTTAGAGTTAAGTTAGTGTTAGCTTTAGGGTTAGGTGTAGTCTAGGGTTAGGGTTAGGATTAGGTTTAGTGTTAGGATCAGGGTTATGGTTAGTGTTAGCATTAGAGTTAGAATGGTGTTAGGTTTAGCTTTAGTTTTAGGGTTAGGATCAGACTTATGGTTAGGGTTAGAGGTATGGGTAGGCTTTAGGGTTAGGGTTAGTGTTAGGGTTAGTGTTAGCATTATATTTAGGGTTAGGGTTAGGGTAAGAGTTATGGTTAAGGTTATTTTTAGTTTAAAATTTAGGGTTAAGATTATTGTTAGGGTTAGAGTTAGGGATAGTCAGCGTTAATGTTAGGATTTGGTTTAATGTTAGGGTTAAAGTTAGCATTAGGTTTAGGGTTAGGATTAGGGTTGGGTTTAGAGTTCAAATTATTCTCAGTGTAAAATTTAGCGTTAGGTTTAGAATTAGGGTTAGGTTTAGCTTTTGATTTAGGGTTAGGCTATGGGTTAGGGTCACATGTAGGGGTAGGGTTAATGTTAGAGTTAGTTTTAGAGTTAAATTAGGGTTACGGTTAGTTTTAGTGTCAGGGGTTAAGTTTAGGGTTATGTTGGTGTGAAATTTAGGGTTAAGGTTCGGGTTAGGGTTAGGTTTAAGTTTTCTTGTTAGGATTGTTATTAGGCTTAGGGTTAGAGTATCGTTAGGGTTAGGTTTAGGGTTAGGGTTAGGTTTAGTATTATGTTTTGGGTTAGGGTTACAGATATGTTTAGGATTAGGGTTAGGGTAAGAGATTAGAGTTAGGATTAGTATTAAGGTTAGGATTAGGGTTTGGATTAGTTTAAGGTTAGGGGTATTTTTAAGTTTACATTAGGGTTAACGTTATGGTTAGGGATAGGGTGAGAATTTAGAGTTAGGAGTAGTGTTAGGGTTAGGGATAGGGTTAGGTTTAAGTTTAGGTTAGGGTTTCGGTTAGAGTTAGGGTTAGACTTAGGATTAGGGTTAGAGTTAAGGTTAGATTTAGGTTTAGGTTTAGGGTAGGGTTAGGGTTAG
>NW_024342329.1:0-432 GCF_902729225.1 Pteropus medius
TTTTCCTTCAGTATGTCTCTCCTTAGGGGCAAATTTAATTTGTCCTAGGAATCCTAGACCTGTGTCAATTTAACCCTTCTTTCAGAATGTTTTAATCAATGTTGGTTTATCTACAAAACATATTTAGAGCTTATTTCCTGAGTGTATATAGTATGAGTATCTATTTATATAAATGTATATGTTTATAGACTTAAAATATTGAGTTCTCCAAGATGGTGTAATTGCACCAAATATGCAAAGTTGGATAATCAAAAAGATTATCGAATTGTTATAAAATTGCAATTTCCTTGTATGCAGTGATTATTGCTCTCTATCTTATTATTATGTTGCCTTCTCCTTGGAAAGAAATAAATAAGCCTATTAAGCTGAAATACTACTCTGCCTTCTTAAGCAAACATTATGGATACTGAATATTTGTTATGGTCTGCAAGC
>NW_024342330.1:0-493 GCF_902729225.1 Pteropus medius
TTTTTTTATATACTAAGCTAGTTCTGCAACTATGTGTAAGACATTGAGCAAATCATCCCACATATCTGGGTCTCATATAGAGCACAAAGTAATTTGAAGTATAAAATAGTTAAACAGTTATTACAACAATCAGATTCTGTGGTTCACTTTCAGCTCAAACTTTAAGCAAGAAGTGAGTCTTCTTGACAAAGGGCTCTCATGTGCCCCTTGCATTACCGATGCTCCTCTTCAAGCCCATGAAATCTGTTGTAACGTCCTTGAACTCAGTATATGCAAGGGGCACATGAGAGCCCTTTGTCAAGAAGGGTGAAGTCAGAGGGAACAAGCCCGCTGACGTTACACACATACAGGATGAGGGCCTAGATGGGACGGAGTGTGGGTGTGTGGGGAGGCAGAAAGTTGCAGCCCTATGCAGTCATCTTTCTTAGTAAGTAATGCAAGCAGCCAACCTTTGGAGAGAATCAAGCTTCTCTTCAGAAAGCGAGTTCTGATC
>NW_024342331.1:0-874 GCF_902729225.1 Pteropus medius
TAGAATCAGTCTCTTCCAAACTCATTGTAACTCAAGCTATCAAGCCAAAGAATTTTAGTGAACCCAAGAGCAAAAAGGCAAAAGTAAGTTCTATAAATTCTAAAAAAGTGTTTTACTTTTCTTTGTCTTTTTATTAAGTTGATATTTGTTCAGTCTCTTTGGTAATTTTTTCCGTGCTCCGCTTTTTAAAAAAATATGTTGATTACTTATTATTTTATTTACTTGCTAAGAAACTCTAATCTGCATTTAAAAGGTTATATGGCTCTATACATAATAAAATATATATTTATTTGAAAAAAAAAAGACATTAAATGACGAAAAGCTTGAATTTAGAAATGTAGCATTTAGAAGTAGCATTAAAAATACAACTCTTTGGGAGTTCCAGTCCAAGATGACAATGTAGGAGGTTCCTGAGCTTACCTTGTCCCATGGACACTCTGAATTAATAGCTAACTTAGTTATTCTTTTTAAGATTCCCTCTGAAGGAAATCCGGAAACTACCTGAGTGACTCCTACACATTGGGTGAATGAGAAAAAACTTCAGCAAAACAGAAAGAGACTAAGACATATTCTTGCAGTAAACACCAGCCCCAGCATAATGGCATATTACCAGTAAGAAACTCACAACTCCCACCTTCACCCTCAGGTAGTAAGGGTTTGGACCCAACTTTTAAGATTTCTACCTGAGGGATAGGCTCCTAAAACATCTAGCTCTGCGTGCCAATGGAGATTGCTTCCACAAAATCCATAAGACTATAGCAAACAAAGAAATGGCTTTTAACAGGCTTGTACTGGACTTGCCTAGCTATCCCCCAGGGCTCAGCCCGGGCATCCGACTAAAACACCTCTCTCCCATTCTTTCCCAGAAAGAGGC
>NW_024342332.1:0-635 GCF_902729225.1 Pteropus medius
CCCCGGGGCCTCTGGGATGAAAAGAGATCATGCTGAATTGTGGCTCTGGAACGCCCGGTGTCCACACTGCGGGGGGGTGGAGGTGCTAGGAGCGGCCTGTCTTCTGTGGTAGACCAGGGGTACATGCAGGTTTCCTTCGAAAATCCACCATATACATATAGATGAATATATATATGCATCTATATGTATATGGTAGCTTTGGCGAAATGCTCTCTGGTGACGTCCATTTTGAGCCAGAATCGCAGACTTCCGAGAAAACGCTCACTTGCGGCAAATGAACAGCCCTCCCGGGGCCTTGGGTCTCTGTGGGACATGCCCGGTCACCTGCGGGTACTGGTGTGGCGAAGTTGGAGGAGCACTCACTGACACTTTGAGCTCCTAGAGGTACAAACTAAGTGTCATTCTTCTGTGCATCCTCTTGCAGGGTTCAGGGCCGCCCACAGACAGCGTACCCAGGGATGCTTTCGCCCCTGCGTCCATGGCGGCCGTCACCCGCTGGAAAGAGTTCAGTTGGGAGACACTGCAGACAGCAGTGGTCTGAATTCGGCCTCCGTGCCTTAGGAGCTTTGCGATCAGCTCTTTGAGCCTTTCATTTCTTCATTTTGAATGCGTCCACGGGGACCATTACGACCATC
>NW_024342333.1:0-7854 GCF_902729225.1 Pteropus medius
GTGAGTGCTTCCTCAACTTCTGTACCGCTGTAACCGAAGACGACCGAGCAGCGCCCTCAGAGCCCCGAGGCGCCGGGAGGGCCGTGAATTTGCCGCAAGTGAGCCGTATCTCGGAAGTCTGCAGTTCCGGCTCAAAATGGACGTCACTAGAGAGCTTTTTGCCAAATCTACCATATACATATATATGCATATATATGTTCATCTATATGCATATATATGTATATGGTGGATTTTCGAAGGAAACCTGGATGGACCCCTGGTCTACCAGAGAATGCAGGCCGCTCCCAGCACCTCCACCTCCCTTTATTGTGTGCAGCCCAGACACCGTGTGTTCAGAACACAATTCAACAGGATCTCTTTTTTTCATCCCAGAGGCCCCGGGGCTCCTTCCTAAGGCTTCGGCTCCTTCCCGCTTTCCGCAGTGGAAATCAGACTTCAGGACGGAAGCAGACACCTCCCTCTCCCTCACCTTTCTGCCTGGGATGGTCGTAATGGTCCCCGTGGACGCATTCAAAATGAAGAAATGAGAGGCTCGAAGAGGTGAGCGCAAAGCTCATAAGGCACGGAGGCCGAAATCAGACCCACAGCTGTCTGCAGTGTCCTCCCACTGACCTCTTTCCAGCGGGTGACGGCCTCCAGGGACGGAGGGGCGAAAGCATCCCTGGGTACGCTGTCTGTGGGTGGCCTGGAGCTCTGCACGAGGATACAGAGAGCAATGAGACGTCGCTTGTACCTCTAGGGGCTCAAAGTGTCAGTGAGTGCTTCCGCAACTTCTGTACCCCCGTCCCCGCAGACGACCGAGCATCGCCCTCAGAGCCCCGAGGCGCCGGGAGGGCCGTGAATTTGCCGCAAGTGAGCCGTATCTCGGAAGTCTGCAGTTCGGCTCAAAATGGACGTCAGTAGAGTGCTTTTTGCCAGAGCTCCCCTAGATATATCTATATCTATATCTGTATCTGAATCTATAGATATCTCTATATCTCTATATCTCTCTCTTTCTCTCTCCCTCTCACTCTCTCTTTCTATCTACCTATCTATCTATCTATGTATCTGTCTATTTCTCTCACTCTTTCTGACAACATATATATATATACTAATTGATTTTTATATGTCTAAAGGCTGTATTTTCTGTAGACGTTTGAGAGATAAGACTGGCCGTTCCTACCACCTCCACCTTCCCGGAGTGTGGACACCGGGCGTTCCAGAGCCTCAAGTCAGCAGGATCTCTTTTCATCCCAGAGGCCCCGGGGCTCCTTCCTAAGGCCTCTGCTCCTTCCTGCTTTCCGCATTGGAAATCAGACTTCAGGACGGAAGCAGACACCTCCCTCTCCTCACCTTTCTGCCTGGGATGGTCGTAATGGTCCCCGTGGACGCATTCAAAATGAAGAAATGAAAGGCTCAAAGAGCTGATCGCAAAGCTCCTAAGGCACGGAGGCCGAATTCAGACCCACAGCTGTCTGCGGTGTCTCCCAGCTGACCTCTTTCAGCGGGTGACGGCCCCCATGGACGGAGGGGCCAAAGCATCCCTGGCTACGCTGTCTGTGGGTGGCCTGAGTTCTTTGGACACAGAGAGCAATGAGACGTCGTTTGTACCTCTAGGGGCTCAAAGTGTCAGTGAGTGCTTCCTCAACTTCTGTACCGCCGTAACCGCAGACGACCGAGCAGCGCCCTCAGAGCCCCGAGGCGCCGGAGGGCCGTGAATTTGCCGCAAGTGAGCCGAATCTCGGAAGTCTGCAGTTCCGGCTAAAAATGGACGTCACTAGAGAGCTTTTTGCCAAATCTACCATAAACATATATATGCATATATATGTTCATCTATATGCATATATATGTATATGGTGGATTTTCGAAGGAAACCTGGATGGACCCCTGGTCTACCAGAGAAGGCAGGCCGCTCCCAGCACCTCCACCTCCCAGCTGTGTGGACACCGTGTGTTCCAGAGCCACAATTCAGCAGGATCTCTTTTCATCCCAGAGGCCCCGGGGCTCCTTCCTAAGGCCTCTGCTCCTTCCTGCTTTCCGCATTGGAAATCAGACTTCAGGACGGAAGCAGACACCTCCCTCTCCCTCACCTTTCTGCCTGGGATGGTCGTAATGGTCCCCGTGTACGCATTCAAAATGAAGAAATGAAAGGCTCAAAGAGGTGATCGCAAAGCTCAAGAGGCACGGAGGCCGAAATCAGACCCACAGCTGTCTGCAGTGTCCCCAACTGACCTCTTTCCAGCGGGTGACGGCCTCCAGGGACGGAGGGGCCAAAGCATCCCTGGGTACGCTGTCTGTGGGTGGCCTGGAGCTCTGCACGAGGATACAGAGAGCAATGAGACGTCGTTTGTACCTCTAGGGGCTCAAAGTGTCAGTGAGTGCTTCCTCAACTTCTGTACCGCCGTAACCGCAGACGACCGAGCAGCGCCCTCAGAGCCCCGAGGCGCCGGGAGGGCCGTGAATTTGCCGCAAGTGAGCCGTATCTCGGAAGTCTGCAGTTCCGGCTCAAAATGGACGTCACTAGAGAGCTTTTTGCCAAATCTACCATATACATATATATGCATATATATGTTCATCTATATGCATATATATGTATATGGTGGATTTTCGAAGGAAACCTGGATGGACCCCTGGTCTACCAGAGAAGGCAGGCCGCTCCCAGCACCTCCACCTCCCCGCTGTGTGGACACCGTGTGTTCCAGAGCCACAATTCAGCAGGATCTCTTTTCATCCCAGAGGCCCCGGGGCTCCTTCCTAAGGCCTCTGCTCCTTCCTGCTTTCCGCATTGGAAATCAGACTTCAGGACGGAAGCAGACACCTCCCTCTCCGTCACCTTTCTGCCTGGGATGGTCGTAATGGTCCCCGTGGACGCATTCAAAATGAAGAAATGAAAGGCTCGAAGAGGTGATCGCAAAGCTCATAAGGCCCGGAGGCCGAAATCAGACCCCCAGCTGTCTGCAGTGTCCCCCAACTGACCTCTTTCCAGCGGGTGACGGCCTCCAGGGACGGACGGGCCAAAGCATCCCTGGGTACGCTGGCTGTGGGTGGCCTGGAGTTCTGCACGAGGACACAGAGAGCAATGAGACGTCGTTTGTACCTCTAGGGGCTCAAAGTGTCAGTGAGTGCTTCCTCAACTTCTGTACCTCCGTAACCGCAGACGACCGAGCAGCGCCCTCAGAGCCCCGAGGCGCCGGGAGGGCCGTGAATTTGCCGCAAGTGAGCCGAATCTCGGAAGTCTGCAGTTCCGGCTAAAAATGGACGTCACTAGAGAGCTTTTTGCAAAATCTACCATATACATATATATGCATATATATGTTCATCTATATGCATATATATGTATATGGTGGATTTTCGAAGGAAACCTGGATGGACCCCTGGTCTACCAGAGAAGGCAGGCCGCTCCCAGCACCTCCACCTCCCCGCTGTGTGGACACCGTGTGTTCCAGAGCCACAATTCAGCAGGATCTCTTTTCATCCTAGAGGCCCCGGGGCTCCTTCCTAAGGCCTCTGCTCCTTCCTGCTTTCCGCATTGGAAATCAGACTTCAGGGCGGAAGCAGACACCTCCCTCTCCCTCACCTTTCTGCCTGGGATGGTCGTAATGGTCCCCGTGTACGCATTCAAAATGAAGAAATGAAAGGCTCAAAGAGGTGATCGCCAAGCTCAAGAGGCACGGAGGCCGAAATCAGACCCACAGCTGTCTGCAGTGTCCCCAACTGACCTCTTTCCAGCGGGTGACGGCCTCCAGGGACGGAGGGGCCAAAGCATCCCTGGGTACGCTGTCTGTGGGTGGCCTGGAGCTCTGCACGAGGATACAGAGAGCAATGAGACGTCGGTTGTACCTCTAGGGGCTCAAAGTGTCAGGGAGTGCTTCCGCAACTTCTTTACCCCCGTACCCGCAGACGACCGAGCATCGCCCTCAGAGCCCCGAGGCGCCGGGAGGGCCGTGAATTTGCCGCAAGTGAGCCGTATCTCGGAAGTCTGCAGTTCCGGCTCAAAATGGACGTCAGTAGAGTGCTTTTTGCCAGAGCTCCCCTAGATATATCTATATCTATATCTGTATCTGAATCTATAGATATCTCTATATCTCTATCTCTCTCTCTTTCTCTCTCCCTCTCACTCTCTCTTTCTATCTACCTATCTATCTATCTATGTATCTGTCTATTTCTCTCACTCTTTCTATATATATATATATATAGTGATTTTTATAACAAAAGGCTGTATTTTCCTTAGACGTTTGAGATAAGACAGGCCGTTCCTACCACCTCCACCTTCCCGGAGTGTGGACACCGGGCGTTCCAGAGCCTCAATTCAGCAGGATCTCTTTTCATCCCAGAGGCCCCGGGGCTCCTTCCTAAGGCCTCTGCTCCTACCGGCTTTCCGCATTGGAAATCAGACTTCTGGACGGAAGCAGACACCTCCCTCTCCCTCACCTTTCTGCCTGGGATGGTCGTAATGGTCCCCGTGTACGCATTCAAAATGAAGAAATGAAAGGCTCAAAGAGGTGATAGCAAAGCTCAAGAGGCACGGAGGCCGAAATCAGACCCACAGCTGTCTGCAGTGTCCCCCAACTGACCTCTTTCCAGCGGGTGACGGCCTCCAGGGACGGACGGGCCAAAGCATCCCTGGGTGCGCTGTCTGTGGGTGGCCTGGAGTTCTGCACGAGGACACAGAGAGCAATGAGACGTCGTTTGTACCTCTAGGGGCTCAAAGTGTCAGTGAGTGCTTCCTCAAATTCTGTACCGCCGTAACCGCAGACGACCGAGCAGCGCCCTCAGAGCCCCGAGGCGCCGGGAGGGCCGTGAATTTGCCGCAAGTGAGCCGTATCTCGGAAGTCTGCAGTTCCGGCTCAAAATGGGCGTCACTAGAGAGCTTTTTGCCAGATCTACCATATACATATATATGCATATATATGTTCATCTATATGCATATATATGTATATGGTGGATTTTCGAAGGAAACCTGGATGGACCCCTGGTCTACCAGAGAAGGCAGGCCGCTCCCAGTACCTGCACCTCCCCGCTGTGTGGACACCGTGTGTTCCAGAGCCACAATTCAGCAGGATCTCTTTTCATCCCAGAGGCCCCGGGGCTCCTTCTAAGGCCTCTGCTCCTTCCTGCTTTCCGCATTGGAAATCAGACTTCAGGACGGAAGCAGACACCTCCCTCTCCGTCACCTTTCTTCCTGGGATGGTCGTAATGGTCCCCGTGTACGCATTCAAAATGAAGAAATGAAAGGCTCAAAGAGGTGATCGCAAAGCTCAAGAGGCACGGAGGCCGAAATCAGCCCACAGCTGTCTGCAGTGTCCCCCAACTGACCTCTTTCCAGCGGGTGACGGCCTCCAGGGACGGACGGGCCAAAGCATCCCTGGGTACGCTGTCTGTGGGTGGCCTGGAGTTCTGCACGAGGATACAGAGAGCAATGAGACGTCGTTTGTACCTCTAGGGGCTCAAAGTGTCAGTGAGTGCTTCCGCAACTTCTGTACCGCCGTAACCGCAGACGACCGAGCAGCGCCCTCAGAGCCCCGAGGCGCCGGGAGGGCCGTGAATTTGCCGCAAGTGAGCCGTATCTCGGAAGTCTGCAGTTCCGGCTCAAAATGGACGTCACTAGAGAGCTTTTGCCAAATCTACCATATACATATATATGCATATATATGTTCATCTATATGCATATATATGTATATGGTGGATTTTCGAAGGAAACCTGCATGGACCCCTGGTCTACCAGAGAAGGCAGGCCGCTCCCAGCACCTCCACCTCCCCGCTGTGTGGACACCGTGTGTTCCAGAGCCACAATTCAGCAGGATCTCTTTTCATCCCAGAGGCCCCGGGGCTCCTTCCTAAGGCCTCTGCTCCTTCCTGCTTTCCGCATTGGAAATCAGATTTCAGGACGGAAGCAGACACCTCCCTCTCCCTCACCTTTCTGCCTGGGATGGTCGTAATGGTCCCCGTGTACGCATTCAAAATGAAGAAATGAAAGGCTCAAAGAGGTGATCGCAAAGCTCAAGAGGCACGGAGGCCGAAATCAGACCCACAGCTGTCTGCAGTGTCCCCAACTGACCTCTTTCCAGCGGGTGACGGCCTCCAGGGACGGACGGGCCAAAGCATCCCTGGGTACGCTGTCTGTGGGTGGCCTGGAGTTCTGCACGAGGACACAGAGAGCAAAGAGACGTCGTTTGTACCTCTAGGGGCTCAAAGTGTCAGTGAGTGCTTCCTCAACTTCTGTACCGCCGTACCCGCAGACGACCGAGCATCGCCCTCAGAGCCCCGAGGCGCCGGGAGGGCCGTGAATTTGCCGCAAGTGAGCCGTATCTCGGAAGTCTGCAGTTCCGGCTAAAAATGGACGACACTAGAGAGCTTTTTGCCAGATCTACCATATACATATATATGCATATATATGTTCATCTATATGCATATATATGTATATGGTGGATTTTCGAAGGAAACCTGGATGGACCCCTGGTCTACCAGAGAAGGCCGGCCGCTCCCAGCACCTCCACCTCCCCGCTGTGTGGACACCGTGTGTTCCAGAGCCACAATTCAGCAGGATCTCTTTTCATCCCAGAGGCCCGGGGCTCCTTCCTAAGGCCTCTGCTCCTTCCTGCTTTCCGCATTGGAAATCAGACTTCGGGACGGAAGCAGACACCTCCCTCTCCCTCACCTTTCTGCCTGGGATGGTCGTAATGGTCCCCGTGTACGCATTCAAAATGAAGAAATGAAAGGCTCAAAGAGGTGATCGCAAAGCTCAAGAGGCACGGAGGCCGAAATCAGACCCACAGCTGTCTGCAGTGTCCCCCAACTGACCTCTTTCCAGCGGGTGACGGCCTCCAGGGACGGACGGGCCAAAGCATCCCTGGGTACGCTGTCTGTGGGTGGCCTGGAGTTCTGCACGAGGACACAGAGAGCAATGAGACGTCGTTTGTACCTCTAGGGGCTCAAAGTGTCAGTGAGTGCTTCCTCAACTTCTGTACCGCCGTAACCGCAGACGACCGAGCATCGCCCTCAGAGCCCCGAGGCGCCGGGAGGGCCGTGAATTTGCCGCAAGTGAGCCGTATCTCGGAAGTCTGCAGTTCCGGCTCAAAATGGACGTCACTAGAGAGCTTTTTGCCAGATCTACCATATACATATATATGCATATATATGTTCATCTATATGCATATATATGTATATGGTGGATTTTCGAAGGAAACCTGGGTGGACCCCTGGTCTACCAGAGAAGGCAGGCCGCTCCCAGCACCTCCACCTCCCCGGAGTGTGGACACCGGGCGTTCCAGAGCCACAATTCAGCAGGATCTCTTTTCATCCCAGAGGCCCCGGGGCTCCTTCCTAAGGCCTCTGCTCCTTCCTGCTTTCCGCATTGGAAATCAGACTTCAGGACGGAAGCAGACACCTCCCTCTCCCTCACCTTTCTGCCTGGGATGGTCGTAATGGTCCCCGTGTACGCATTCAAAATGAAGAAATGAAAGGCTCAAAGAGGTGATCGCAAAGCTCATGAGGCACGGAGGCCGAAATCAGACCCAAGCTGCCTGCAGTGTGCCCCAACTGACCTCTTTCCAGCGGGTGACGGCCTCCAGGGACGGACGGGCCAAAGCATCCCTGGGTACGCTGTCTGTGGGTGGCCTGGAGTTCTGCACGAGGATACAGAGAGCAATGAGACGTCGTTTGTACCTCTAGGGGCTCAAAGTGTCAGGGAGTGCTTCCGCAACTTCTGTATCGCCGTACCCGCAGACGACCGAGCATCGCCCTCAGAGCCCCGAGGCGCCGGGAGGGCCGTGAATTTGCCGCTAGTGAGCCGTATCTCGGAAGTCTGCAGTTCCGGCTCAAAATGGACGTCACTAGAGAGCTTTTTGCCAGATCTACCATATACATATATATGCA
>NW_024342334.1:0-1069 GCF_902729225.1 Pteropus medius
CAGTCCTAAAAGTTCTGTATTGCTAGAAAAAACTCGAACTTGTGGTCCAGACCATACAGCAGGATGCAGCACTGGAGGTTCAGGAATATATGCCCAATGTAATTCTCCCTCAGTTACCGCTGGCAAGATCAGTAAGAACAGGGTGAGCATCACGGCAGTTGGAAGAATTTGCAAGGCGGACCAATCTCTCTGGCAGCCATCGCGGCCCATCTTCATCCTGTGGGAAAACACAGACATGTCCTCGACCCCAAATCAGCACAGGGTCGGGACCATTCCATAACCCAGTAAGAGGATCTTTCCACCTTACTAGAGCATAGTGTTGAGAAGTAGAGGGATGCCAAAATCGATCAGCTGCAGACCGCCCGTGGGCATCCAGAATTAAAAAATTTAAAATGAAGAGAGCATGATTAAGGGAGTTTTGAGGAGACAGAGGGTACAGTTGAAGAGAGCATGATTAAGGGAGTTTTGAGGAGACAGAGGGTACAGTTCCCCCTTTCTTATTTTATTTAATTGATTTTTGAGGGAGCTATGTGCACGTTCAACGATACCTTGGTCTTGGGGATTATAAGGGATACCTGTTTTGCATACAATATTAAATTGTGAGCAAAAGGTGCGGAAAGCTTTACTAGTATAACCACTGCCATTGTCAGTTTTAATAATAGAAGGTATGCCCAAGGTTGCGAAGCAAGCCAAACAATGAGCTATAACATGTTTTGTAGCCTCTCCAGCTTTAGCCGAGGCATATAGGCATCCTGAAAAAGTATCAATGGCAACATGAACATATTTTAAGCGGCCAAATTCAGGTACGTGGGTAACGTCCATTTGCCAGAGATGGTTAGGTTTTAAACCTCTAGGGTTTACTCCTATTGGAGGCACAGAATGCATCTGAGGGCAAACAGGACACTGTTTAACAATCTGACGAGCTGTTTCACGCGTAAGGTGAAACTGTTTTTTTAGACTTTGACTGTTTTGATGGTGTAAAGAATGCGAGTGACGGGCCTTTTCTAGGGGTGTACTATTCAGGAGA
Source organism: Pteropus medius (assembly GCF_902729225.1). Classification (NCBI taxonomy): domain Eukaryota; kingdom Metazoa; phylum Chordata; class Mammalia; order Chiroptera; family Pteropodidae; genus Pteropus; species Pteropus medius. Next base: position 1,028 of record NW_024342334.1, read on the forward strand.
ACGTAAAGTTGGGTAGCTTTATCCACTAAATTATTTCCCTCA
>NW_024342335.1:0-608 GCF_902729225.1 Pteropus medius
GCCCAGCCCACGACCTACTGCTGAGGTTTGCGTTTTCTTTGGAAAGAAAGCTGCAGTCACCTCGGCCGTCCTCGCTGTCTACCCTGCCCTTCTGAGCCCGCGGTGCGGGCCTGGGGAAGTGGCCTGGCCCTGGGCGTGGCTCGGGTGTCAGTGCGGCTACTGCCACCACGCTGGGCCAGGCTCGGGGCTGGGCCTCGTCTCTGTGCCTCCCGGCTCCACGTCACTTGAGTCCTCACCCAGAAGATGGCTGGGCCGGTATCTTCCTCACAAAACACTCAGGGTTGTTTTAGGGACAAAATAAGGCCAAGCGGCTAGATGCAGCATTTTATAGTTTATAAGGACTATTTATACATTTATCTCATTTAGTCCTTATGCCAGCGAGGCAAGCCGTATTATCATTATTGTAAAACTATGAAAACGAAGGTCGTAGAACTTTCCCAAGGTCGCGTGGCTGGTGAGCGGTACTTACGCAGGTGTTCACACACTAGACAAGGGACACACACTAGGCCTCACATGACAAGGGACAGAATTTGAGAAAGCCTTGTAGGGTACGTTCCCACCGGAACCGTGCGGTAAGACGAAAACTCTAACTTATGCAAAAAGAGGGG
>NW_024342336.1:0-440 GCF_902729225.1 Pteropus medius
GGTCCCCGTGGACGCATTCAAAATGAAGAAATGAAAGGCTCAAAGAGCTGATCCCAAAGCTCCTAAGGCACGGAGGCCGAATTCAAACCCACAGCTGTCTGCAGTGTCTCCCAACTGAACTCTTTCCAGCGGGTGACGGCCGCCATGGATGCAGGGGCCAAAGCATCCCTGGGAACGCTGTCTGTGGGAGGCCCTGAACCCTGCAAGAGCATACAGAGACGAATGAGACGTAGTTTGTACCTCTAGGAGCTCAAAGTGTCAGTGAGTGCTCCTCCAACTTCGGTACCCCAGTATCCGCAGATGACCGAGAATCGCCCACAGAGCCCCAAGGCCCCGGGAGGGCTGTGCATTTGCCGCAAGTGAGCCTTTTCTCGGAAGTCTGCGATTCTGGCTCAAAATGGACGTCACCAGAGAGCTTTTTGCCAAAGCTACCATATACA
>NW_024342337.1:0-710 GCF_902729225.1 Pteropus medius
AAACCAGACGCAGATGAAGGAACGAGGAGGCCGCGCATTCCTGCAAGGCGCAACCTTGGCTGGCGGGAGATAAGCTGCAGCTCCCCGGAGCAGGGCAGGGCGGTGTCCCAGGGCTCAGGGAGGCCCCATCGCCCGGGGCCGGGAACGCTTTACATTTACGTCCCCAAAAGTGGGTTCTGCACACGTTAAAGGCCGACGCCCACGTTACGGGGCTGGATCGTGGTGCCAACCTGGACTTTGTAAAATACGTGACTAAATAAGTAGATAAGATGCAGCTGCCAAGCGTCCGTGTATTTGAAAAAAAGTGTGGACCGGCATCATCCGGGTCTAAGAGCCGCGATTTGGGGGGTGGGGAACCAGGCATTTTTTCTTGCATTTTCCCACTTTTCCTACAACGGCTAAGTATGATTGGACCCTTTCCCTACAATGGCTAAGTATGATTGGACCCACGCATGGCAGTGGGTCCAATGCAGGCAGCCTGACCTCCCACCTCGAGTCTCCTCCAGCTCTGGGGTTTGATGGCGGCCTGGGGACAGTCCCCATCACAGAGCAGGGATGAGCCCGAGCAGGCCAGGGACAACTGCCTGCGGCCACGGCACCTTCACTCAGGGGCTACGAGCCCCGAGGAGCAGGCGCTTCAGCGTCCTCTGCTCAGCTTCACATCCTGCGCATGCCACGTGCCTCCTCCCGGACCCAGCAGGTCTATGCCA
>NW_024342338.1:0-386 GCF_902729225.1 Pteropus medius
TGTCTGCAGTGTCTCCCAACTGAACTCTTTCCAGCGGGTGACGGCCGCCATGGACGGAGGGGCCAAAGCACCCCCGGGTACGCTGTCTGTGGGCGGCCCTGACCCCTGCAAGAGGATGCAGAGACGAATGACACGTAGTTTGTACATCTAGGAGCTCAAAGTGTCAGTGAGTGCTACTCCAACTTCGCCAACCCAGTACCCGCAGATGACCGGGCATGGCCCAGAGAGCCCCAAGGCCCCGGGAGGGCTGTGCATTTGCCGCAAGTGATCCTTTTCTCGGAAGTCTGCGATTCTGGCTCAAAATGGACGTCACCAGAGAGCTTTTCGCCAAAGCTACCATATACATATACATGCATATATATATTCATCTATATGCATGTATATGT
>NW_024342339.1:0-528 GCF_902729225.1 Pteropus medius
CTAAAACAAAAAAATTGACTAGAAGAGTTAAGCATCAGATTTGAATTGTTTGGGGATATAATCAGTGAATCTGAAGATAGGTCTGAAGAAACAAAAAGTAAATGAATGAAGAAAAAAGAACAGAGTACCAGAGATGTGTGAATAATATCATGCATATCAATATACAAATAAATCAAAGACCACAATTGTCTGAATATTTGTGTTCTCCCAAAATTTATATATTGTGTGATGGTGTTAGGAAGTGGGACCTTTAGGAAGTACTTAGGTCATGAAGGTGGAACCATCATGAGTGGAATTAATATAAAATAGACCCCACAAAAGTCCCTTGCCCCTGCCACCATCACATGAGAACACAGTAAAAAAGTTCTGGCTACTGACCAGAAATCAGGCTATCACCAAACCATGCTGGTACCTTGATCTTAAACTTTCCAGACTCTGTAATCATGAAATAAGCTACCTCGCCTGTGATATTTTGTTATAGTAGCCTAAACAGACAAAAAGACCTGTAATGAGAATAAAGAAAAGAAC
>NW_024342340.1:0-488 GCF_902729225.1 Pteropus medius
CTAACCCTACACCACCCTAACCCTAACCCTACCGTAACCTAAACCTAACCCTATCACAAACCATAAATTAAACGTATTCCTAACCCTAAATCTAACACTAACTCTAAAACAAAACTAAACCCTAAAGCCTCAGCCTAACCATAACCCTAACCCTAATCCTAACATGATTTTAACCTTAAAACTAAAGATAATCCTAACCCTCATCCTAACCTTAAATTAACAATAACTCTAAAAGTAAATTTTAATCTAACAAAGACCCTGACCCTAACACCTTAACCTAAAGCTAAACCTAAACCTAAATCTCAAATCTAAACCAAACCATAAACGTAACCCTAACAATAACCCTAAACAAGATTCTAACCCTAAATCTAAAGCTAATTTTAACCCAAATCCTAGCCCTAACACTAAATTTTACACTAAGAATGACCCAAACCCTAATATCATACCCTAACCGTAACTCTAAAGCTAATGCTAACCTTAACCCTAAC
>NW_024342341.1:0-366 GCF_902729225.1 Pteropus medius
AAAGACTTGTATCCAGAATTAATTAAAAAGTTACATGGCAAACTCCTATAAATCAATAAAGTAAAATATCAAGTTAAAAATAAATGGCAGAAGCACTTCTGTGATAGAGTAAGAATATCAAAACATCAACTCCTCCATAAAAGTGGTCAGAATACTGACAAAAATTGTCGAAAATAAACATTTTTAGAACACTGGAAAACAATCAAGGGTTTACAACAATCCAAAGAACATCTATCAAAGAAAAACAGTTTAATTTTGGTAAGAACAGTGAGCTCTGTGGCATTGTATCTTGCCCTATCCTCTTCTCCCTAGCTCCGCGGTAGCCTTAAAAACTAAAAGCCTGTAACCATGGTAACTGTGAAAGCC
>NW_024342342.1:0-506 GCF_902729225.1 Pteropus medius
TGCAATTGAGAAGAAATAAAGCACTACTTGGGGATGAATTATGCATGTTTGATTAAATAATTAAATTTAAACATAAATATGCACATGGCAAAAAATAATGTGCAGCTGGCAAGTCTGATGCCCTCTGCTGCCATTATCTCCTCATGAGAGTATTGGTAGAAGCCTATATCTTTAGTGGCTTTTTAAACAGCTTCAGAGTCCTCTACTTCTGTTATTCAAGTTGTGTGCAATCCACTGATCATCTTCTGTATTCAGATACCGTCCCCACACAAATCCACATCAGGCCATGCCAGACAGGTCTCTGCCTGAAATCAAGGCTAATATATACACTGTAAAAATTTTCAGCCTCTGTCCACAATTATTCAAAGATCAGACTTCAAAGACAGAGCTTTTATCAATTCTAGAAAGCACAAGTTCATACGGAATATGTAAGTGCAGCTCTTCCTCATTTTTACAAATAAGTTTGCTGTAACCACCTGTGAATAGCCTGGGTTTCATGTCCACAA
>NW_024342343.1:0-1466 GCF_902729225.1 Pteropus medius
GGTTTATGAGTGGTTTTAGGGACAGGGTTAGGATTAGGGTTAGGTTTAGGCTTAGGGGTAGGGTATAGAGTTAGAGTTAGGGTTACTGTATGGGGTTACGGTTAGAGTTATTCCTAGTGTAAAATTTAGTGTTAGGTTTAGAATTTGTGTGAGAATTAGCATTAGATTTAGAGGTAGTATCTGGTTACGGTTAGTGTTAGGATTACGTTTAAGGCTTTGGTTAGATTTAGGTTTAATGTTAGGGTTAGAGTTATTTTGAGACTAAATTAGTGTTAGGGTTAGTTTTAAGGTTGCATTATGTTTAGGGTTATGGTTATGGTTAAGTTTAGGTTTAGCGTTAGGATTAGAGTTAGCTTAAATTTAGGTTTACAGTTAGGTTTAGGGTTAGTGTAAGAGTTTAGATTTAGGATTAGTGTTAGTGGTATTGTTAGGGTTAGAGTTATGTTAAGGTTAGGGTTAGGGTTAAGGATAGGGTTTAGTCTCAGGTTTAGTGTTATAATTACAGTTTTGGTTAGGTTTAGGGTTACTGTCCGGGTTTAGTTTAGGTTTAGGGTTAGTGTTAGATTTTAGAGTTAAAAATACTGTTAGGGGTAGAGTTAGGTTTAGGATTACATGAAGGATTATGTTAGGGTTATGCTTAAGGGGTAGGGTTAGATTTAGGTTTAGCGTTATGTTCTGCGTTTTGATACATTTATCTTTTGGGTTAAATTTAAGGTGTGAGGTTAGAGTAGAATTAGTGTTAGGGTTAGGATTAGTTTAAGGTTACGTTTAGGTTTAAATTTAAGTTAGGGTTAGGGTAAGGGTTTAGAGTTAGGATTAGTGTTACGGATAGAGTTATGGTTAGGTTTAAGTTAGGGTTAGGGTTAGTTTCAGGGTTTTGTTAAGGTTTAGGTTTAGGATTAGGATTAGGTTTAGGGATAGGTTTTGGGTTTGGGATAGTGTTAGGGTAAGGATTAGTTTTAGTTTCAGGTTAGGCTAAGGGTAAGGTTTAGAGTTAGGGTTTCGGGTTAGGTTTAATGTTAGGTGAGGGTAAAGGTTAAGGTTAGGTTTAGGGTTAGTTTTTAGGTTTAGCAGTAGGTTCTGGGTTAGATTAGTGTTTGGAGTTAGTGCTAGGGTTATTATTAATGTAAAATGTAGATTTAGGATTACAATTAAGGTTTAGATTAACTTTAGATTTAGAATTAGAAAGTGGGATATTGTTAATGTTAGTGTTACGTTTAAGGTTTGGGTTAGATTTAGCGTTAGTTTTGGGGTTAGAGTTAATTTAAGAGTTAAATTAGGGTTTTGAGTACTTTTAGTTTCAGGGGTTAAGGTTGGGGTTATTAGTGTAAAAGTTAAGGTTAGGGTTAGGGTAAGGGTCAGGGTTAGGTTTTAGCATAGGGTGAGTGTTAGGGTTTGGGCTAGGGCTACAGTTACGGTTAGGGTTAGGTATAGCGTTATTGTTTGGGTTAGGGCTACAGTTATAT
>NW_024342344.1:0-516 GCF_902729225.1 Pteropus medius
GAAAGGTTTGCATTATCCCCCAAGTAGTGATCTCAACAAGGGGGTCATGTTTAAAGAAACAGTAGCCCATCAGAAAACAAAATCACGAGAGACCATTTTAATTTTTTTAGAGGCTGAGATAACTAAAGCTGAGTGTGATGGGGGTGGGGATGGAAGCAAAGAAATAGCAATGTTTCTTTAAAATCTCCTCTTGGTACTTCTGTCCCTTTTGAGTAGCTTTTGTTGGATTTCATCTCTTCCCTCTCAACCTCAGCTCCCAGGAGAAACATTCCCCAAACTGGGCCTGATAACCCCTTGACTTTGTAGTTTCCCAGTTCCCAGACTGGAGAACCAGCCCCCACTTTCCCTTTGGAAGTTATGTGCTCCTAAGTTACTGAGTTTTTTTTTTCTATAGCTATAAAACAGGGACAAAGTTGCAACCAGTGAATGTATGCAACGTACTTAGAACTCTGCCTGGCACGTGGTAAGTGTGAGGATGCCGCTTACTACTAATACTATTATTTTTCATTTGACCTC
>NW_024342345.1:0-327 GCF_902729225.1 Pteropus medius
TATTCGGCCCATTGCTTCTGAATACCCACGTTCAAAGAACATCCTCACCAGAAGGATTTCTCTTCATATTGCTCTTCCCACGCCACGCCACACACAGTGGCTCCCTTTGTTCCATCGCAAAGGACGATGGGAGAGTAAAGCTTTCATTTTGCTCTTACTCCACAGCACGAGCATACTTCCACTGTCTTACCACCCTTTTGTGCATTCTAGGCAGATGGCCAGCTGAGGATAATGGAAGTCAAGACTGTTTCCAACCAGCCCTTTGGTGCCAAACAAAGGACACGACAAAACAAATCTACGGTTTTCTCTGACTGGGATTGAGCATGC
>NW_024342346.1:0-671 GCF_902729225.1 Pteropus medius
CTACTCTGCAGTCAGAAGCTGAGGGACCCCAAGGGCAAATATGTTTGTTTACAAAACACAGAGCCCCTCCCAGCATGCGATGCCTCGGGGAGCAGGAGGGGCTGGGGCCTCACAGGCCTGAGACCTCAGGAACACCAACCTCGCCCCCAGCAACATCTGAAGGCGGGGAGGGCACAGAGGGACAATGCTCCCTCTCCAAGGTCATGACTGTGTGTCCACTCCGCTCATGGATTCCTGCAAAGGCCTGCAGACGGGTGTGTCTGTTTCGGCCACATCGGCACCTGGTGGCCAGCGCTGTATTCTATGACAGCGGGCATGGGCGTGGAGGGCCGTGAGAGGCCTGAAGCTGCGTGCAGCTCCGGGGCCTATTGCTGCCCTCGGACCACCCCGGCGGACTATGGGGCAGGCGAGGGAGAGATGTGGAGTCCCGGGCTCACCTTTGACCGGTCCCCAGCCCTCAGCATTGGCCAGGCATCTCTGAGGGCCATCGTGTTCCACGGGGGTGCACTGCTGTGGCTGGGGGGAGGCATGAAAGCGGTCAGGCCCCTCCCTCTGTCCCTGCCCCCTAAATCCCACTGCGACTTCTGAACCTAAGGACCTTGGAAAAAATAAGGGCTGACACTTACATGAAATGACTTTGTACCTACACCGAAACCCTCGGAGATGAATAT
>NW_024342347.1:0-758 GCF_902729225.1 Pteropus medius
AACTGTGACAACGACAGCTAACATCCAAAACTTATTTTAGGGGCTTACTAATTTAATTACTTATCCTAAAAATGAAAACGTAGGTATGTTCTTCAAATAATTGAGTTGCTTAACTGGCACTGGCTGCCTCCACTGAGTAGAACAATTAGTCCATGGTTTGTGTGTCCTGTGAGCTGATCTGCAGGGTTTGAGTCCTAGTTCCCGTACCTGCCAGTTACTAACTCTCTGTTGCCATCCATTTTCTGAACTCTAAAGATAATACTTACAGTTTAGAGAATTTTTATGATAACGTGTACATATTTATACATACGTAATTTATACATGGATAATTTACACACACGTAGGAACAAAAGTGTACCTATGCATCACTTATACACACACACATCATACTCATCGGTAGTTACTACTGTCATTCTCACGTGTCTTCCGCTTGAATATTTCCACTGGCTGGGAACACGTTACCTGAGGAGTCGGGGACCCCCAGGCTCAGAGGGATTCCTGACAAAATGCCTTTCTCATGCTAGACCGACAGCTGGTGCCTGTCACCTTACCCGACAGCCACTAGACCTCTGCTTTCCGGAGTCGCACAGAGTACGTCTCATCTTCCTTCTTCACGAAAACGACCAAACGACTGAACTCAGTTGTTTCAGTTTTCAATTATGTCTTCATCTCTACTGAACACCTTTCAACTATTTTGTATGCCACAGAAATAACTACATTCTTTTACAGTAAACAATCTATGAGTGATAAGCTGATTA
>NW_024342348.1:0-1888 GCF_902729225.1 Pteropus medius
AGGAGAGGCCACGGGAGGGCAGAGGTGCAGGGGGGAGGGATGCGGCCACCAGCCCGGGACGCCTGGGGCCCCCAGAACCTGGACGAGGCAGGAAGGAGCTCCACGGAGTCCGGGTTAAAGGTCACAGGATCCGTTTCTCTGCGTCTCGTCCTACGACTCCTCTGTTCGCTCCCGCGGTTACTTACTCTCAGCCGCCGTGGCGAACCGTGCGCATGATCTACAGAACCATTTCGTCGTTCCCTGCGTCCCCCCGTCCATCGTCGGCCGTGCCCCTCACCACGGCCGATGGGGTTCAGGCCGCACGGAGGGGCAGAGGGCCTGAGCGACATCCCCGTCTGCCACGCGTGTCGGCTGTCCTGGGCGACCCGGCAGAAACCGCACCACCGAAGGCGGAGGAGGCTGGGAGCCAGGGCGCGGCGAGGCCCGTTGGAGGTGGCGGTCGGCGGGGCGCGTGTCAGGAGACATGGGCCGTTCGAAAACAAGGGCATCTGCGCCCTCGTTGAGTGCGAGCCGTGTGAAAACGTGGGTGCACAGCACCCCGGAATCCTGCAAGTCCGCCAGGAAGCGGGGCGCCCGAGTCACCCAGTTAGCGGTGCGGGTCTCGCAGGAGACCGAGGTCATCAGCACCGAGCTGGGACTTGAACCCACGTCTCTGCTCCAGGGCTCAGAAAGGCGCTCGGCCGCGTCCATCCGCTTCCCCTGCGGATCCTGTGTCCCCGCTGCGCACCCACGCACCACGCATGCTCCCCAAGGCGGCAGAACTGTGGGGGGGGGGTCCTGTCATTTGGTTTCTGTGGCTCCGCTAGCGGGGAGCCCCTCGACGTGGCCACAGGGTGAGCGCTTCCTGCCTGGCCCTCCGATTGTTATGGGGACATGGTCGCCGGGACTACGGTTGGAGCGGCGGGGGCGTTGGGGTGACGCGCGCGGGCAGCGGAGGTCGGTCCGTCGGTCCGTCGGTCCGTCGCGGCGGTTGGAGAAGCTGTTCTCGCCGGCAGCCGGCGAGGTGGACGTGGATGGCGGGAGGCAGCAGCGCCGTCTGCAGAGCACGGAGCGGGCTGGGAGGCTTCGCCGCGCGGCGAGGACGCGCCCACCCACGGCCCGGGGCGGGGGTCACACGGCCCCGGGTCCTCCTCGCACGTTGCTCTGCCGTCCCCAGGATGGGATCACCGCTGGCCAGACGCGCAGGGTCCTGAGGGTCCGCGGAGCGGTGGGTTTCAGAGCCAAAGCCGTCACGTTGCTGGGGGCAGAGGGCGCGGTGCACGGAGCGCCGTGGAGACGCCGCGTTCGCGCCGTTGGCGCTGTGCGGGGACGCGGCGCCCTCGGGACCCACCCGCGTCACTTGCTGCATTACGGGCTGTTCCCCGTCCCGCTCGGCGTCTTCTCCCCGATGGGCCTGCCCTGCCCCCGCCGCTCCGCCCTGCGGTTTCGCCCCGCGAGGTTCCCGCGCGCAGATCCGCGAGCGAAGGGAACGCCCAGCTCCGCCTGCGGACCCGGCAGGACGCGTTTCTGTAAAGTGTCCATCCGCAGACAAGGAGACCAACCGGTGGCACACGGACACATGGAATATTACTCGGCCATGAAAAAGAACGAACCTTACCATTCGCGACAATGTGCGTGTGGGAGGGGGGTCGAGAGGGTACCGGGCTGAGTGGAGTGACACTGAGAAAGACAAATAGCACGTGACGTCACTTATGCGTCAATAAACAAAACGGGAACAGACAGATTCAGAGAACGGACTGACCGTCTGGCCGCGGTGCTGTACGCCTGGCGCGAATGCAGCAGTTGAAATTAAAAAAAAAAAAGACATTGTAACTAGGAAGAGCGCGCATTCTGCGTGTTGGGGGCAGGACCTGAGCGGTTCGCCGGGCCGGGAAGGGGCGCCGAGGTG
>NW_024342349.1:0-948 GCF_902729225.1 Pteropus medius
AGTATCTTTCTTTACCTTTTTTTTTTTTATTTTGAAGTCTATTTCATCTGATAGTAGTACCACTACTCTCACTTTTCTCTGAATGCCATTTGCTTGAAATATCATTTTCCACTCTTTTCACTCTGAGTCTATATTTGTCTTTGGAGCTGAGATAAGATGTATCTCCTGAAGGCAGCATATGGTTTTTGTTTGTTTGTTTGTTTGTTTGTTTGTTTTATCCTTTCTGCAACTCTGTGCCTTTTTATTGGTGAGTTCAGTCCATTTACATTTAGGGTGATTATTGAAATATGAGGTCTTCTTATAGCCCGTTTTATCTTTTGCTTTCTGGTAGCTCGGTGTTTCCATTGCTTCTTTGTCCTCGTGCTTTAGTTTTCTTTATTTTGGTTGGCTTTTGTGGGTTTTCCCTCTGGCCCTTCTTTTTTTTATGTTTTATACAACAGTGCTGAATGTTGGCGTGTGGTTACCATTATGAATATGTAAAAGATAGTTATATATATATACAGTCATCCACTTTCTTCTGTGTGTGCCTTATCTCCTTTCCCCTTTGTGAATTTGGATCTTTGTATCCACCCTTTTCAGTCATTGTTATCTCAATTGTTTCCTATGTATGCTGAACGTTTATTACTATCTTGTTATAACAATTATTTAACTGTATAATGCTCTGTTCTTAGTAAGGGTTGCACTCCTCTGCTTCTATTTGCCTGATAGTCACTTTACTCCTAATTATGTATATTTTTTGTCATTTTGTTTTATGTGAACTGACCCCTTTCCATATTTCCTGTAGTGCAAGCCTCATATTGGGGAATTCCCTTAATTTTTGTATGTCTGGAAAAGTCTTAATTTTTTCCTTCATATCTAAAGGAGAGCTTAGCTGGATCATTATTCTGGGCCGGTAGTTCCTTTCACTTAGTAGTTTAAATGTTTGATTCCATTCCTTTCTGGCTTGTA
>NW_024342350.1:0-1496 GCF_902729225.1 Pteropus medius
ATGAAATGCTCACGGCTTCTTGGCAGACTTGGGTAGGTGGTCTCACCCCATCCTGAGGGGGTCCAGCAGTGCAATCCCATCATGCCCCTGTAGAGGGGCGGGAGAGAGGTGATGAACCAAAAATATTTGGCAAACAGGGCTAATGAGTCCCACCACCAAGCTCTTTTAGGAAATATAAAAATTGTTAAGAACACAGGATTCAGTGTGAGAAACACCGCTTAGGAAGAGCAATGCTTTTCGATTCAAATTATTATCGCAAAGGAGGAGTTTCGCCTTTATGACTGGTAAAAAAAATTAGTGCTTTGCTCAAAGTTCAAGATCTTACGGAAAAATAAATGAAGACCTGTTTCCCCGTCGGAGAACCAGGGCTCCAGGCAGACTGGGAACAGAAGGAAGGCTGGGCTCAGGGGACCGCCCTCCTGCGGGGCTCCTGGGAGATGGAGGAGCGGGAGGGCAGCCTGGCCTCCCCACGGGCACGCGGCTCAGCGCAGGGGTTTGAGTAAAACACCCTGAAGCGATAGATGCCCACGGAGCAAGCCAAAGCGGAGTGCCGGGGACTGGCTCTGCAGGGACCCACTGCCGGGGGCCAAGAGTCCGGTGAGAGCTGCGTGGAGAGGGCGAGGAGACAGACCAGCTTCCTGAGAAAAAGGCCAGCAGGAGCACAGGAGGCAGCCGGCCCCAACCTGTGGGCTCCAGAGGATGCCATCCCGGCACTTGTGTGATAGGGCCCGAGGTGGCCCCTGGAAGAAAACACCTGCCAGAAACCTATCCTCACAGTGTCCCTGGAATCCTGCAGACACCTCGATCCCTGGAAAAGACAGAGCTGGGCAGGGCAGGAGCTAACTGAACCTCGTGGAAAATATTCCCCCAGCTTGTGAGGACGAGGACCATCTCGTGAGTTTTCATTCTATTGTTACCATGGTAAAGACCGTGTTCTTAGTGTAGTCACTTCTGAAGCACTCAGAAGACCAAAAAGAAATGATGAGAATCTCGATGGGCGTGCAGGCTCTCCTCGCTCTCCGGAGGCAGAGCGGTCCTGTGAAACTTTTGGGAAGCCGAAGTAGCAATCACCTGAGGACCCATCTTGCTAAAGCATGAATAAAATAGGTGGAGACAGAAAGATGCTCACGGACAAAGTTCAAAGCCCGGCCAGATGCTGAGATGCTGAGATGCTGAGATGCTGAGATGCTGAGATGCTGAGCACGGCTCCCGGGAGAGCCGGGCCCGGCCGCTCTTGCTGTGGGGTGGACGCTGCCTCTGCGACTCGCTGCGGAATACTTTCTTTCGTAAAAGTAAAAATCCTCTTTGGATTTCTTTCAGTGAGCGACAAAAGGTACTGATGTCGGTCTTTCCTAAGAGTGAAGTGGCTTAACGTGAACTTTCAAAAGGTGGAGGGTATCTGTACGTGGTTTTGGTTTTGATCTGTGATGTATCAGGCGATGTGCTTTGGTTCGCTTGCGCTAGCTTTTTCTCCCTCTTCAGAAAAATCTTTATCT
>NW_024342351.1:0-2232 GCF_902729225.1 Pteropus medius
ATAGTGGATCATTCCTTTTCACTCTGACCTTTTCTTCAATTTCTAAGATCCTTTGTGTTTACCCTGGGAGCCCATCCAGATAATCCTGGATAATCTTCCTATTTTAAAGTCAGTTGATTAGCAACTTTGATTTCATATGCAACCTTAATTCCCCTTTGCCATGTAAAATAACACATTTGTAGGTTTTTGTGGTTTAGGACTTGGGCCTCTGTATAAAGTATTTGTTTTGAAATATCCTGTTTCTTCTATTAATTCTGTGCACTAAATTTTTGCTCACTAATTTAACTTTTATCCTACAAGCTGGCCTATAGCAATTACAGTGGTAATAAAATAATTTTATAGTTCTCTAATTTCTTCTACATTTTACAAATTAAAATTTTTATTTAAGAAATAATTTTAATTTCTCCCCATTTATATTTATTTATTTAGCTATTTGTATATGTATAGAATCATAATATTAATGTTATTCTTTGAGTTATATAATCGAATATATTATTATTTATTTGTTGATTAAATTGCTCTAAATTTGGTCACCGGAATTTATTTCAGGTTGGCTCCTATGCCTTTCAATATGCCCCAACTTCTTTTGCATGCTTTTTATGTTTTTTGTTTTTGTTTGTTTTGTTGGTTGTTTTTGTTTCCCCATTGACCACTTTCTTACTTTCTGGTACCACAATATGATCTAAGTATAAAGTCCTTTTAACAAAATTATAGTGACCCACTAAACTGTGAAATATGTTAAAATAAAAGTTCTTACGATTAAAAAATAAAACTTAAAATTATTTTCTATAAAAGCCGGTAGATTAATATTTTGGCAAAAATAGTTCTTTGAAAAAGCATCTGATAATAGTAGACTATGGCTGGTGAATTTCAGGTGATCTTAAAACTAAGTGATATTTTAAATAAAAATGTTATTGAATTTGATTGTTTCTAGGTTAGTAGTATTTAAATAAATTTGCTCAGTCTTGACAGACATAAACTTTCCATAAGCTGCCATCATGCTACCATTGACAATATAATAAAGTGGTCAAAAATGCCATTTCTATTTTTTGGTTTGTTTTTGCATTTTTAAAAAATGATTAAATGTGTTCTCTGAAGACAAAAACAAAGTAACATCTATTACTCCCCCCAAAGCCTGAAACTAACAAGATACAGAGAAGGATTTAAGGAAAATAATATGATTTTTGACTATAGGATATATAAAGGAAAGTAAAGGATTACTATAATTTTCAGATGTTAGGGTTGGCAAATACTATGCTTTCATGCTATTCTAAATAATCCTAGCACTCACCAATTTGATCAGATAATAAGGAAAAAAATCTTTGAACCAGGTTCTTCATGTCACTTTGTTTTTATTCATCCAAATATAAATACAAACACGTAATCTTATTCTCTGAAGTCCTCTTCTCTTCTTGTGACATTCACAGTGGAAGCAAGGGTTAACTTCATCTGAGTAACTGTCACTAGACAAGGGGGTGGAAGCCAACAGACAGATCAAGAAAGCAGAACCATCTTTCTTTTCTGAGACTTAATGTGATGCCAAATACTTCCTCAAGTGGTAAATTTGTTTCAATTGTCTAACAATTCTTTCTCTCCTAGAAAGTGCCAATGAGCAATAAGTCAGGGGAAGCTTCACGTGGTTCTGCTAAACATTTGATTCAGTGTAGATTATATGAGAGATGTGCTTCTCATTATTAAGAGATCCATCATTGGAACATGCCAAGATTAAAATTTATCATGCAGTTCGTCTAGATCTATGGATTAGCTGCACCTAAGAAATAAACTGATGCCAAACTCCAGTTTATTGATTTCGCTAAAGCACATTTATTGATTTGCCATATTTTTCTTTCCTTTTTTTGAATCATTATTTTAATTTGATGATCAATTCACAGAGATACTTTTCTAGGGACGCATTGCAATGAAAAGATATCGTTCCCTTTTGTGTACTACTTCAAACTCAATGTATAATTGGAAACTGAGGAGAAAAATTAAAAGAACATTTTTTCCCCTCATTTTGTTGTCTATATTACTTATGAGTAAGGATAATTAATCTGGAGAGTACCATATCAGTACATATTATTCAGTCATTCTCACAGTCGAAAAGATTAATACGCAATTGTAAAGTTTAATTATGTTTCATTGTAATTGTTTTGGATTATTTCAAGATTTCGATGAAGTATTTTCTTCTTACATTACAGAAGTACAGAAGTTATAATGACTTATCATTCAGTC
>NW_024342352.1:0-416 GCF_902729225.1 Pteropus medius
GAAGTTAAGGATCTTGAGACGAGATCGCGTGGACGTAGGGCGGGTTCTGACCAGCACCTTGGTGTCAGCTGCCGGCCCCTTGAACCGCGAGGGTATCACTTCCGATACCGTCATTTGTAAACCTGCCAGTTTGCGCTGATTGGCTGCAGCAGCCCCAGGAAACTCAGAGCCCAGTGCTCTTTTCTGGGCTCTTCTCCGTGGGTGGGTGTTGGTCCGGCCTCCACAACTCTCGACTGCCCACTGGGGACACCATGGCATGTCCACACCTCACTGCCGTCTGGTCTCCTGCCTCTGATCTCTCTCTTCACCCCAGAAACAGTAGGAGGCCCCGGAAGCGGTAGGAGCTCGTGAGTATTTACTGAATTCGTAACAACCACACTGACCGCTTCGGGTTGCAGGGCGGCAGAAGAGTGGAG
>NW_024342353.1:0-720 GCF_902729225.1 Pteropus medius
ATTTGTCCCCAGAGTCCACATTTTAACCACCATGGTTTGCTGTTGCCTCCCTGTTTGTGTGATCCCCCTTCTTTAAAATGTTATCAGCTCTATTACTGTTTTCAATGTGTCAAGGTTTATAACATTTGCATTCTATTTCATTACCATATTTCTCACAATTAGTCTTTATTCTATATTTAAATGTATTCAGTTATCGCCACCACTCATTTTACATCAGCCTTTCCATTTCTAAATTTCTTAATATTTACTTTTTCTAGGATTTGACTTCATCATCATTTTTTTTAAGACAGATATTATATTCTCTGAAATATTTCTTGTCTATAAATATCTGGCTTCGACGTTATATCAAAGGACAGTTTTTTTGGATTCTCACTTTATTTCCTTGAGAATTTCGTCGCCATGGCGCCAATGTCTCTTATGACTGAGAATTGTTCTGCTCCTTACACTGAAGCTTTTCCGCTTATATTTTGATTGGCTGCTCTTTGTCCTAGAATTTTTTTTTCAGGAAACATTTATAGACATTCTATTCCTTGTTTTTATTTTTGTTACAGAATTAACCTGCCTATTATTTCTACATTTAAATTGACAACATAACTACTTAGACTGTTTTAAGTCACATTTTCTTTCTTAATATTTTCCATTATTTTCTGGCATTGCTTGGTAGCATTAAGAAACCAAACTCCAGCCTGATTTTTTTTTTAAATCCTTAGTGGTAACTTA
>NW_024342354.1:0-478 GCF_902729225.1 Pteropus medius
GGTGGGGGCGGGGCTCAGCAAAAAGTCACGAGGGATGTTTGGGGGCGAGGGATATTTTATTTGTTGTGGCGGTAGCAACATTTTGTTTACACTGGTGGTAGCAACATTTTGTTTACATTCGCCCAAACGCCTCGGGCTGTGAACTCAAATATGTGAATCGATAAACTCGATTACCAAAATGCCCCTTATGAATTTTTACGGAGTTTCGAATAAGCGTTTGGTAAGCCTGGTGGCAGTGGGAACATCTGGGCCACGGTGAAGGCCCCTGCCGCCCGCTCCTCTGATTCGTGTTGTCTGGAACATTCCATTTGGAATATCCACGCCGCATTCTCAGATGGCAAAGATCAAGTGTGTGTGTCGTTTCGAACGGGAAGTGTTTCTTTGTACTGGCCACTAGGTGGCAGCGTAGCCCGCTGTATGAGATCTTGCAGCTCCCCACCCGGCCGGGTTCAGGGTCACGCTCACAGTGCTGTTATGA
>NW_024342355.1:0-1859 GCF_902729225.1 Pteropus medius
CGGGCGTTCCAGAGCCACACAAATCAACTCTCTTTTCATCGGCCCGGGGCTCTTCCTCCAGGCCTCGGCTCCTTCCCAAGCTTTCATGGTGGAAATCAGAACCAGGACGGAAGCAGACCTCCCTCTCCCTCACCTTTCCCAAAGCCTGGGATGGTCGTAATGGTCCCCGTGCGGGCCGTGAAAATGAAGAAATGAAAGGCTGAAAGAGCTGTCATAAGCAAAGCTCCTAAGGCAGGAGGCGAATTCAGACCAAAGCTGTCTGCAGTGTCTCCAACTAGAACTCTTTCCAGCGGTGACGGCCGTCTGGACGGAGAAATTTAAGCATCCCAGTACGCTGTCCGTGGGCTGACCCTGACCCCTACAGAGGATGCGAGACGAATGACACACATGTGCCTCTAGGGACTAAAAGTGTCAGTGAGTGCTCCTCCAACTTCGCTACCCCAGTACCCGCAGATGACCGAGCATCGCCCACAGAGCCCCAAGGCCCGGGAGGGCTGTGCATTTGCCGCAAGTGAGCCTTTTCTCGGAAGTCTGCGATTCTGGCTCAAAATGGACGTCACCAGAGAGCTTTTCGCCAAAGCTACCATATACATATATATGCATATATGTATATGCATATATATGTATATGGTGGATTTTCGAAGGAAACCTGCGTGGACCCCTGGTCTACCACAGAAGACAGGCCGCTGCTAGCACCTCCACCTCCCCGCAGTGTGGACACCGGGCGTTCCAGAGCCACAATTCAGCATGATCTCTTTTCATCCCGGAGGCCCCAGGGCTCCTTCCTCAGGCCTCGGCTCCTTCCCGCTTTCCGCAGTGGAAATCAGACTTCAGGACGGAAGCAGACACCTCCCTCTCCCTCACCTTTCAGCCTGGTATGGTCGTAATGGTCCCCGGGGACGCATTCAAAATGAAGAAATGAAAGGCTCAAAGAGCTGATCGCAAAGCTCCTAAGACACGGAGGCCGAATTCAGACCCACAGCTGTCTGCAGTGTCTCCCAACTGAACTCTTTCCAGCGGGTGACGGCCGCCATGGAAGGAGGGGCCAAAGCATCCCCGGGTACGCTGTCTGTCGGCGGCCCTGAACCCTGCAAGAGGATGCAGAGACGAATGACACGTAGTTTGTACCTCTAGGAGCTCAAAGTGTCAGTGAGTGCTCCTCCAACTTCGCCACCCCAGTACCCGCAGATGACCGGGCATGGCCCACAGAGCCCCAAGGCCCCGGGAGGGCAGTGCATTTGCAGCAAGTGAGCCTTTTCTCGGAAGTCTGCGATTCTGGCTCAAAATGGACGTCACCAGAGAGCTTTTCGCCAAAGCTACCATATACATATATATGCATATATACATCTATAAGCATATATATGTATATGGTGGATTTTCGAAGGAAACCTTCGTGGACCCCTGGTCTACCACAGAAGACAGGCCGCTCCTAGCACCTCCACCTCCCAGCAGTGTGGACACCGGGCGTTCCAGAGCCACAATTCAGCATGATCTCTTTTCATCCCAGAGGCCCCGGGGCTCCTTCCTAAGGCCTCGGCTCCTTCCCGCTTTCCGCAGTGGAAATCAGACTTCAGGGCGGAAGCAGACACCTCCCTCGCCCTCACCTTTCTGCCTGGGATGGGCGTGATGGTCCCCGTGGACGCATTCAAATGAAGAAATGAAAGGCTCAGAGAGCTGATCGCAAAGCTCCTAAGGCACGGAGGCCGAATTCAGACCCACAGCTGTCTGCAGTGTCTCCCAGCTGAACTCTTTCCAGCGGGTGACGGCCCCCATGGACGGAGGGGCCAAAGCATCCCTGGCTACGCTGTCTGTGGGTGGCCGTGAACCCTGCAAGAGGATACAGAGACGAATGAGACGTA
>NW_024342356.1:0-302 GCF_902729225.1 Pteropus medius
ATGCTAAGCGAAATAACTCAGACAGAAAAAGTTCAAAACCACATGATATCACTTATATGTGGGATATAAACCTAAAAGCAACAAATGAACAGGACAAACAAACAGAGACTCATAGATATGGACTAAAGACTAGTGGTTACTGGAGGGGAGGAGGGAGGGAGGAGGTAGACGGGGTAAAGGGGGTCAAATATGTGGTGACAGAAAGAAATCTAACTATGGGAGTGAACACACAGTGTAGAGATAGATATATATATATATATATATGTATATATATATATATATATATATATATATATATATAT
>NW_024342357.1:0-317 GCF_902729225.1 Pteropus medius
ATATATATATATATATATATATATATATATATATATAAAATATATATATTATATATGTATATATATGTAATGTATATAATATATATATTATATATGTAATATATATAATATATATATGCTTTAAAATAAGTCTGACCTTTAATTTTTCATTCTTTTTTTTTTAAACAAAAGTAACACATTGACATATAAAACAAATTGAAATTATACTGGAAATAATAAATGAAAAGTAAAAGATTATCTTTTCCCCCACACTAGTTTTTTTCCTCCAAAATAATTACTGATAACTCTCATGTATATATTTTCAAGGCAAAAAACAT
>NW_024342358.1:0-558 GCF_902729225.1 Pteropus medius
TTAACATCAGTTTGATTCCTAGCTTCCAAAATTTTGTTGATTTCCCTGGTCTGTTCTTTTCCTCCTTCCTATTCTTTTCTTCTTGTAGGTTTATAGTTTTTTAAAAAATCAATTCTTATTTATATGGAATTCTGAGAGGGAAGATCAATAAATATGTGTGTTTAGTCCATTATGACTGACTTTTCTTGAATATCTCCAGTTCTCTCGATTTATCTTTCTTGTCCATTACACCATCATCTTTCATAATATAAGGATCTCTGTAGTAGTCTCCTAATTAGCTCACTCACATACACTTTAACTCAGAAATTCTACTTCTAGAAATCTTACAGAAATACTAGCATAATGTATATATATGTGTATATATATAATTATGTATATATATGTGTATATATATGTGTATATATGTGTATATATATACATAATTATATATATACACATATATACATATGTAATTATATAACATGTTACAGGGAAAATTGGAGACAACCTAAGTTTCCATGAAAAGGGGATTCGTTAAATTATTTTACATTCATATCATATAATGATAGGCAGCCATTA
>NW_024342359.1:0-988 GCF_902729225.1 Pteropus medius
CGGGGAGGTGATCCCAAGCCCGGCCTCTCACGGCCACTTCCGCGGCCACCGAGCCCGTCCCTGACCGGAGACACGGCAGCGGCGGTGGGAGGGCGGCCGGCGAGTGTCCCGCTCCGAGGCCTGGCCTTTGCCAGGTGACATCAGAAGCCGAGCTTCTCACGGGGCCCTTCTCTGCTCTCCCGATGCTTTCAAAGGCTCGACGCCATCTGCGCCCAGGAAAACAAAGAGACGGGAGCCCCACACCGCGGGGACCGGCCCCCTTCTTCCCTCCCAGGCTGCCCAGCCAGGTGGCAGCTGGATTCCTACAGAGGAGGGGGACAGGGCAGGGCACACGGGGCGCAGATGGGTTTTCTGTGAAGTCTTGGACCCTGTGGCCAGCAAAGCGAGTCCTCGGAAGAAGATTTGTCTGTGCCCGTGGTGCGGGGGCCGGGCTCCCCGAGGGTCTCCGCCTCAAGGCCCTTCCCGGCACGGCAAGTCGTCAGAGACGCCACGCTTCACCTGCAGAGACCTTTTGCTTGCCATTTTCCCTCCACTGCACCCGCGTTTTGGGTAAGAACACCCCTGCAACGAGGTGAACCGGGACCTCCCCAAATTCACATGTTGGAGTCCCGAGCCCCAAGACCTCAGAATGGGACCTGATCTGGAGTCAGGGTCACCGCACATGCAATGAGGTCACACTGGAGTAGGGCAGCCCGTCCTTCAGGAAGACCGACGTCCTTACAAAAGTGGAACATCGGACGCAGACACGCACGGGGGGCGGCAATGTGACGACATAGGGGCAGGACATCGATAAGCCACAGGGAGGCCTGGGGTGGATCCTCCCTCACGGCTCTCGGGAGGCGCCGGTGCTGGCCACCCTGACCCTGGATTTCTGGCCTCTGGACCTAGGAGGCGACCCATTCCTGTCGGTTAAGTCCCTGGTGTGGCAGCCAGACCAGCAGCAGACGGTGACGAGAAACCCCTAGCCAGGAGCTAGGACCTACGAGGC
>NW_024342360.1:0-531 GCF_902729225.1 Pteropus medius
GTGAAGGGGAAAATGTTTGAGAAAAATAGGAATTATTTTTTTGAATGCTTGGTAGAATTCACTTGTGAAGCCATATTGTCCTGGACTTTTGTTTGTTGGTAAATTTTGGTTATTGATTCAATTTTTTTCTAGTAATCGTTCTGTTCAGGTTTTCTATTTCTTTTTGACTCAGTCTTGGAAGAATATATGTTTCTAGGACTATATCCATTTTTTCTAGGTTGTTCAATTTCTTGATATATAATTGTTCATAGTATTCTCTTATAATTCCTTGTATTTCTGTGTTATTAGTTGTCACTTCTCTTTTATTTCTGATTTTATTTATCTGGGCCCTCACTCTTTTCTTTTTTCTTGATGAGGTTGGATTAAGTTTTATCTTTTTTTTTTTTTTATCTTTTCAAAAACTAGCCATTAATTTTGTGGACCTTTTCTATTGTTTTTGGTCTCTATTTCATTTATTTCTGTTCTGATCTTTATTATTTCCTTTCTTCTACTCACTTTGGGCTTTGTTTGTTCCTCATTTTTTAGTGGTTT
>NW_024342361.1:0-936 GCF_902729225.1 Pteropus medius
TAGGGTTAGCATTATGGTTAGGTATAGGTTTATTTTAGGGTAGGGTTATGGTTAGCGTTAGGGTTTATGATTAGGTTCAGGGTAAGCATTTAGTGTTAGGCTTATGGTTAGTTTTTCGTTTACATTAAAGTTAGTGTTAGGGTTAGGGTTAAGGTATGGGTTAGGGTTACTCATGATTCAGATTAGTGTTACATTTAGGGTTCAGGTTAGGGTTTGGGGTTAAGTTTAGGGTTATCCTTCATGTAAAATTATGGTTAGGGTTAAAATTAGGGTTAAAATATGCTAATGATTTAGAGTTAGAATCTGGGTTAGTGTTATTGTTAGGATACGTTAAAGTTTTGGGTAATATTTAGGGTTAGGGATGGGTTAGAGTTAGCTTTAGGGTGAATTAATGTTTGGGTTAGGTTTAGGTACAGTGGTTAAGGTTAGGGATATTGTTAGTGTAAAATTTTGGGTTCGGATATGAATTAGGGTTAGGTTTACGGTTCAGTGTTAGGGTTTATGTTAGGGTTATGGTTAGGGTTAGCATTCAGTTTAGTTATAGTTTTAGGGTTTAGGCTTAGGGTTTTGTTAGGCTTAGGGTTAGTATTAGTGTTAGGGTTACATTAAGCTTAGGGTTAGGATTAGTTAGGGTTTCTTTTAGGGTTAAGTTTACGTTAGTCTTATGGTCACTGTTAGGGTTACGGTAAGAGTTTAGAGTAGGGACTTGTGTTAGGGTTAGGGGTGGGTTAGTATTACGTTAAGGTTTGGGTTACATTAAGGTTAGGGTTAGGTTAGGGTTCGGATTCAGGTTCTGGTATGTTAGGTTTAGAGTTTATGGTTAGGGTTAGTATTAGGGTTAGGGTTAAGGTTAGGGTTAGGGTTAGGTAAGAATTTATAGATAGGATTAATGTTAGGGTTAGAGTTAGGGTTCGCGTTGTGTAAAGGTGAGGATTA
>NW_024342362.1:0-367 GCF_902729225.1 Pteropus medius
AGGTCTGGCTGACCCACCTTCCACTCTTTCCTCACTTGCTTCAAAATGGGGCCAGTGACATTTCTCTGTGCCTCAGTTTTCCCCCTGGCAATAAGTATCAACCTTAATGATGATTATTACAGGAAAGTGGGAGGTTAGGTGAGATCAGGGACCCTCAGTCTCCCTATGCAAGTCCATGGGGTTCTGCTTCTGGTCCCCTACCCCAGAGAGTTCCAGGTGACTCCTCTACCCCTTTCAGGTCTACCCTTTCTGTCGTCCTCTGGCTGGTGGGTGCTGATGGGGGCAGCCTCATCACTCAAGAGTGGAAGCTCACTCAGTTTCTGTGAATTTGTCTATACCTAGCAGGGAGGTGCGCATATTAAAGGGC
>NW_024342363.1:0-425 GCF_902729225.1 Pteropus medius
TGTATATATATATATATATATATATATATATATATGTATGTATATATATGTATATATATATATGCATATGTGTATATATATATGTACATATATATATGTACATATATATATGTACATATATATGTGTTAATATATACATATATATATGTGTTAATATATATGTACATATATATATGTGTTAATATATACATATATATGTGTTAATATATATATGTATATATTATTTATATATAGCGGTGAAAATAATTAACATCTATGTTCAATAACCTGAATGAAACTCACACTTTATTTTTCAGAAAACTGAAAAATTTCAGAATATTATGTGATTATGATTCTATTTTAAATAAACGATGAATACAGGAAAACTAAACTGAATGGTAAAATCATAAAGAAAAGCAAGGATTATCACAAAAGCTGGGAAAGTG
>NW_024342364.1:0-516 GCF_902729225.1 Pteropus medius
AGTTCATTTTTCTTCAAAACTACCTTGGCTGGACTGTGAGAGTTAGGGATGCTCCTCAGAGGTTTAGAGCCTCTCAAGGCATCAGTCTGAAGCTGCCCAGACTCCCTGGGTTAACTTAAGCCCTCCTGCACAGCAGGCTGGGACAGCAGCAGGACCTCCTGCTTAGGTTTAGAAATCCCCGCTTGATCCCCTGTTACTTTTTCCTTCTGTCCTTCTTCCTGCCCACCAATAAATAGAAAAACCTGAGATATAATCTCTAAAAGAAAAGACTTCTCAGGATTTGATTGTCACACTGTCCTGGAGCCACACCCACACCTGCCTCAGGTGAACCCAGGAGGGGAGCTACTGGAAGGCAGTATAAATGCCCTCCTACCAAAGTGAGATCATTAACCACCCCACCCTCAACAAACTCTCATGTGCTCTGCTTTCATCTAAAGAAAAAATTAAGTCTTCTAAGACATTCTCTAGGCTAGCAGTAAAACTCCAGAATGCCTTGTTCATATATATAACAAAATT
>NW_024342365.1:0-635 GCF_902729225.1 Pteropus medius
CCTGTGACGGAACAAAATAGAAGAGAGCGGAATCACCGGGGCTGCCAAAGGCACCTCCCGATCTCAGGTGCCGAAAGGGGCCCCTGCCCCCCATGAGCGCCCGCCCTCTCCTGAGTCAGGAGCCCAAGGCTTCTGGGGCTGCGGGGTGGCTTCCCCTCGACAGCCCTCGGTGTGCGGCTCCGGGCCCGCCACCGCCAGCAGCCCCTTCAGGCACCTTTCTCCCCGAGTGATAAATCCATGTCCCTGTCTTCCCCTCATCCTGGCTTCCTCAGGAGGGGACCTCGCACTCCCCAGGCTTCTGTGGACAATCCAGACGCCCTTCCGGAAGCGAACAGACGAGCAACAGGTGGAAAGAGCGGCGAGCATCATGAAGACAGAGACGACAAAGGCCGATCAGGCATCCAGCACGGGCGAGGGGCTGAGTGAGCTGCTGGGAGGCAGGAAAGCGGCCGCCTGCTGTGCGGGTCCCCTGCAGGAGTCCCCGCCAGTAGAGAAGCACAGCTTGTTACCAACCGCACAGCTTGTCGGTGCCACCTCTGCCTCATTATGGAAGCACCCAGCTGGCACCGATGTCGCTGGAGCCCCAAGAGTCCCAACTGTCAAAGGATCATCTTATTTACTGGCTGGTGGCTCTT
>NW_024342366.1:0-333 GCF_902729225.1 Pteropus medius
CTTTTGGTCTGGATGTGCTTGTAATCTGTACGCTCAGAAGCTCCGGTCCGTAAACGAACAGTATGATTTTGTAATGCATATGGTAATTCAGTGTAGCTCTCAAAGATGTTTCAGAAGGATAGCCACCCACGGATGGAGCATGTAGGCCAGTATCTGAAAACGCTTATTTCCTGAGTTCTAGCACAGTGACGCAGAATGTTGGAGGCTTAGCCGTTGTGAGAGTTGCTTCCATTCTGTAAGCGTCGGTTTAGAAAGGGTGATCCGTAGTCAAACTTTAGGCTGACACACGGATATTTGGACTGCGGAGCAGTACCCTTCTAAGAAGGGACTTGA
>NW_024342367.1:0-798 GCF_902729225.1 Pteropus medius
GATGGTAATAAGGACATATTTACTGTTTATGTCAAGAAAGCTTGAAAGTGTGGAAGAGGAGCTGGGAAAATTCTCTCTCTCGGAAGCGAGCGCCCTGGATTAAGTGGAAGCGCGGACGTGCTGTCCGACCCAGGAAAGGTGCGCGAGGTCCTCAGAGGTCCCCGGGGAACACGGGCTCCTGAGGGCACAGAGCTGAGGGCCTGGGCGGGAGGCCCCTCCGTCGCCCCCTCCTCGGGGACGCAGCACCCGCTTGCATGTCACCTGCGTTGTCGCGGCTCCCTTTGAACCAAGGATGGGGGGGAGGCCCCAGGGGTACCTGAGGCTTCCGAGTCACGCCTGCGGGGTCGCGACCCATCCCTGTGCGGACTCGCTGCTCCCGCTGCGCTGCTGAGGTCGGTGGAGAGTATGGAGGCGCAATGTACCTGCCTCTTTTCTTAGTGGATTTGTTAAGTTACAAACTTGTCTTTTCTTAAAACTTTTTTCAGTGGGGGATGGAGGGTAAAAATCAAACTTAACGGGCACGCGTCTTTCCTGCCATTATAAAAAGTGCGTCCGCCGGGTCGTGCCCCTCAGCTGGGTCTGAAGTGACACGTGGCAGCGAGTGTGTTCCCGGGAAACCCCGTGTCAGGTGTGCAGGCTTCCTGCCTGCTCTCCTCTCCCCGCTGCACCAGCAGGACAGCCCCGGAGGCAGGTAGCAGAAACCAGGAAGCTCAGAAGGTCACCTGCTGATGGGTGTCACAGGTAGACCTCAGTGCCCGATGTGCTGGCTGGGAGTCGTCCCCTCACCTCAGGAACACC
>NW_024342368.1:0-391 GCF_902729225.1 Pteropus medius
AAAAAAAATGAAGAAAAGAAAAACCAACTCCAAATGGCTTAAGCCAAAACAGGCATTCATTCTCAGGCTGACTCTGCCCTTGTCATGGCAAGGTGAGCTCCAGCAAGTCCAGGCTTACTTCCTACCCTTGACAGAGAGAGGAGTTCTCTCTCCTGCCAGCATCCGGCCAAGTCCAACACTGGCTTGTTCGCTCTGTTTGGGCACTCAGCTTCACATGCACCTCACAGCCCAAGAATGGGAAGGAGTGCCAGGCATCTCCAAACCGGGAGGCCCACAGTGAAGCGGCAGTTCACCAAGTGCACTTGTGCAGGGTCACTCAGCTAGAAAGTGGTGGAGCCGAAAGGAGCCCCCACCTACCTAGGCGCCACTGCCCCGGCGTCCTCTCCCCAGA
>NW_024342369.1:0-856 GCF_902729225.1 Pteropus medius
GTCCAGCGGCTGGACTGAGAAACAGCGTCAGAGGAAGTGGAGAGCAGGCTGGCTGAGCCACTAGGGGCCGGCGGAGCGACAAGCCCACGGCAGGGACACAGGTGACTAGACAGGGCCACCTGGAGAACACGTGACCCTCGGACACAGGCTCACCGGCAGGAAGGTTCACAGACACACACAGAGAACGTTCCGGGGCAGGCGGATGGAAAGGGTAGAGGTGGAGACACACAGACGGACACGCATGCGCAGTCAGACACACAGACGCGTGCACCTTGAGAAAACGCACAGCCAGTTTGCAGAGTCGCAGGAGAAAACGCAGCACACGCACACACAAAGCATGATCACAGAGCACGTGTGTCCAGACGGTCACACTACACCGGAAATGGGGGAACCAGCACGTCCCGGTTTGCCCTGGACGGTCCCACTTCGCCAAAGTCCCACGTCCTGGGTGCCCAACTGTCCCGCTTTGGGATCCCCTCGGTCCCAGACAAAGCGGACGGCTGTGGATCCGGGACCGAAGCCCAGGTCGACAGAGACGTGGACCAGCCATGCCCCCTTCTCTGGTCCTGGTTTTAAGCAGAGCTGTCCCTGTTAGCCTTCGGGTGGTCAGGGAGCCCAGGATCCCTGGGGCTGGTGGGCAGGATGAGGGCTCCACTCTGCTCCACAGGGTGACCTGGAGCCAGGCACTTCCTCTCTGGCCCCCTGGGTCCCCATCTGCACAATAAGCCAGCAGAGGGGGCGGTAAGAGCAAAGATCTGGAGCTGGCCGGCCCACCCGATTCACCCCCAGCTCTGTACTGACCAGCCGGGTGAGCCTGGGCTGTGTCCTCCTCGGTGACGAGTACCCCTCACAGGGC
>NW_024342370.1:0-687 GCF_902729225.1 Pteropus medius
CTGTCCCCGCCCCGCGTCAGCCCCGCGTCAGCCCCGCGTCAGCCCCGCGTCAGCCCCGCGTCAGCCCCGCCGCAGCGACCGGACCCAAACTGAAAGCGAAACTCGGGGAGTCCCCGCCGGCTCCTCCCGGCGGGTCCCGCAGCCTCGGGGCGAAGCCCGGGCCCGGACTCTCGGGCGACCCCGGCCTGTCCGTGGGGACGGGGGTCGGGACCGGGGCCCGTCGCGTCGCTCACCGGCCTCGCTCTGGTTGTAGTAGCCGCGCAGGTTTTTCAGGCCCACTCGGAAATTCTGTGCGGCGTCCCGGGCGTCCCGGGTGTTCCGCTCCCAGTACTGCGGGTCCTGCTGCTCCACCCACGGCCGCTCCATCCACGGCGCCCGCGGCTCCGCCCTCGGACTCGCGGCGTCGCTGTCGAACCGCACGAACTGCGTGTCGTCCACGTAGCCGACGCCGACGATGCGGGGCTCCCCGCTCCCGGGCCGGGACCAGGCGGTGAAGAAATACCTCAGGGAGTGGAAACCTGGGGGCGGAGACGGGCTGAGACCACCGGCCCTCCTCCCGGCGCGGGTCCCGGTCAGAGGTAGACGGGCCGGGAGCGACGAGGGGGCGCGGGGAGCGGGGGGCGCGGGACGGTCAGGACGGGACGGGGGTTCTGGGCCTGGGCGGTGGGGACGCGCCTTCCCCGGGTC
>NW_024342371.1:0-1702 GCF_902729225.1 Pteropus medius
ATGCATATATATATATAACTTTAACAAAAAGCTCTCTGGTGACGTCCATTTCGAGCCAGAATCGCAGACTTCCGAGAAAAGGCTCACTTGCGGCAAATGCACAGCCCTCCCGGGGCCTTGGGGCTCTGTGGGCGATGCTCGGTCATCTGCGGGTACTGGGTAGCGAAGTTGGAGGAGCACTCACTGACACTTTGAGCTCCTAAAGGTACAAACTACGTCTCATTCGTCTCTGTATCCTCTTGCAGGGTTCACGGCCACCACAGACAGCGTAGCCAGGGATGCTTTGGCCCCTCCGTCCATGGGGGCCGTCACCCGCTGGAAAGAGGTCAGCTGGGAGACACTGCAGACAGCTGTGGGTCTGAATTCGGCCTCCGTGCCTTGGAGCTTTGCGATCAGCTCTCTGAGCCTTTCATTTCTTCATTTTGAATGCGTCCACGGGGACCATCACGACCATCCCAGGCAGAAAGGTGAGGGCGAGGGAGGTGTCTGCTTCCGTCTGAAGTCTGATTTCCACTGCGGAAAGCGGGAAGGAGCCGAGGCCTTAGGAAGGAGCCCCGGGGCCTCTGGGATGAAAAGAGATCATGCTGAATTGTGGCTCTGGAACGCCCGGTGTCCACACTGCGGGAGGTGGAGGTGCTAGGAGCGGCCTGTCTTCTGTGGTAGACCAGGGGTCCACGCAGGTTTCCTTCGAAAATCCACCATATACATATATATGCATATAGGTGAACATATATATGCATATATATGTATATGGTAGCTTTGGCAAAAAGCTCTCTGGTGACGTCCATTTCGAGCCAGAATCGCAGACTTCCTAGAAAAGGCTGACTTGCGGCAAATGCACAGCCCTCCCGGGACCTTGGGGCTCTGTGGGCGATGCTCGGTCATCGGCGGGTCCTGGGGTACCGAAGTTGGAGGAGCACTCACTGACACTTTGAGCTCCTAGAGGTACAAACTACGTGTCATTCGTCTCTGCATCCTGTTGCAGGGGTCAGGGCCGCCCACAGACAGCGTACCCAGGGATGCTTTGGCCCTCCGTCCATGGCGGCCGTCACCCGCTGGAAAGAGTTCAGTTGGGAGACACTGCAGACAGCTGTGGGTCTGAATTCGGCCTCCGTGCCTTGGGAGCTTTGCGATCAGCTCTTTGAGCCTTTCATTTCTTCATTTTGAATGCGTCCACGGGGACCATTACGACCATCCCTGGCAGAAGGGTGAGGGAGAGGGAGGTGTCTGCTTCCGCCCTGAAGTCTGATTTCCAATGCGGAAAGCAGGAAGGAGCAGAGGCCTTAGGAAGGAGCCCCGGGGCCTCTGGGATGAAAAGAGATCATGCTGAATTGTGGCTCTGGAACGCCGGTGTCCACACTCCGGGGAGGTGGAGGGGGGTGTAAGGCGTACATCACGATCTCAAATGTCTAAGGAAAACACAGCCTTTTGTTATAAAAATCACCATATATATATAAATATATATATAGAAAGAGAAAGAGAAATCCATAGATACATAGATAGATAGATAGATAGATAGATAGATAGATAGTTAGATAGATAGATGGATAGATAGATAGATATAGAGATATCTATAGATACACATAAAGATATAGATATAGATATATCTAGGGGAGCTCTGGCAAAAAGCACTCTACAGACGTGCATTTTGAGCAAGAATCGCAGACTTCCGAGAAAAGGCTCACTTGCGGCCAATGCACAG
>NW_024342372.1:0-11622 GCF_902729225.1 Pteropus medius
CCAAGGAAATGGAATAAGAGGCTGAACTGGAAGGTTCTGCAGACCAGTGTGTGAGTAGATGAGTGAGAAGGGAAGCTGGACTGAGACAGAAGAGATGACGGAGCCAGGGAGAGGGTTTCTGATGATTTCGGTTTCCACGATGCCTCTCACATTGGTTTCGGTGCAATTCCCTCTGCGTCTCTGTAACGGCTTCGCTTCCCGCTCGTCCTCCTTCGAGTGCGGCTCTGAGCCACAAACCAAACTATGCCCGACCAAGCACCTCTTTACACCAAGCAGAGACAAACATCCCTTCCCTGTGAGCTCCCCATGCACCTTGCACACGGCCTCCTCCTAACACACTGAATTGCGATTCCTCATTTGCAGATTTCTTCCCTGCTAGGCTGTGAGCAGACTGAGGGCCACGACTGTCAACCCATCCTTTGCCCCTAGTACCCAACTCCGCACCAGGGACAAAGTAAATGCCCAATTGTTGTTGGATGAATCGAATTAAGAACGATGTCATCTGCAGAATAAAATCGTGCCCATATCAATTTGTTCTCAGCCCTTACTCTTTCTACAGGAGACCAGGATTCCACAATCAGCTTAAAGCCATGCCTTTTCAGCATGTACCAGTCACAAGCCATCTTGGGGATGCTTTTTCTAAAAATAAGCCATCGCCTTAATTATATCACTGCCTCTGCAGAATCAGCATACCCTCTGTCGGGTGTTTGTGCAGGCCTGCTTACACAAAACCAAAGGTTGATACTAGAACCATTTTTCATTATTGAATAAGCCCTAGACCCACCTCTTCAGACTAATGGAATCACACAATTGGATGTGCTGGCCAATTTTTTCTTTTGTTTTCTTCTGATTACAAGGGTCACATAATTAGAGATGATTTTACAGTGGCGCCATGGGTGGTTTTGGTACCCACCTCCCCAGAAGAAAAGCCATTTCCCCTCAATATCTATCTCGCTCTGCCCCAGCCTTCAGCAACCCTTTATCCAAAGCTGGGAATGTGTTCAACAAGACACAGAGTGAAGCCTGCCAACATTGCCTTTTCTGCTATTACAGACATTATTTTGTGGCAAAAGCAAGGCATTATTTTTCCCAAAGACTGTGTAGTTCACTGAAATGCTGCTGAATGCAATTTAATAAAATGAAATTTGAACTCAGAAAGCAAAATTGATAGGTTTAGTAAATAACAAAACCTATATTGTAAAACAATCATATGAAATGTTTATCCAAAAGTACGGTTGAAAAAGCCTTGAACATGACTGGAACTGGGTAGTTCTGTAAATCATTACAAATGATATGGAAAGGAAGTCACCTATGGTCGCCTACCCTTGATTTTTTGTCTGGGTGTCTCAAAATGAGCTAATAAAAAATAGCAAAGCATGTGTCACACTGTACTTCTTCTTTGAGAGAATCCATAAATCCTTAACCTTTGTAAATTGAAAGATCAAATGTTTAAAACATCCCACGTATGACATTTTTACAAAAATGCATAGGAGTTAGATTCTATCTTAAATTGAGTAATCCAGAATTAGATACCTTACTATGCCCCTTGGTCTATGTGCACCGTCTCCATGAATGTGCATATCTGAATACCCAGTGGAGCTTTTAAATTGTTTGCTCATTCAGATCAATTACATTAGAATCTCTGGGCATAAGACCCAAGCTTTGGCATTTTTTTTAAAGCTCCTCAGATGATTCCAGTATACAGCCCAGACAGAGAGCCACTGTCCCCAAAAGATTTGGAAATGCAAATCATTTGCTACCATTAAACAGCAAACCTCTCACTTTCCAAAGCATGTCTTAAACAACTGATCCAGACTTGTACGACCTAGACAAGATAAGGGGCCAGGTTTGGGTAAGGGGCTCTAAAATACAGATGGATAAGTATCTTCTTGTGAGCCATCTGTGTCACACTGAAAAGTCACAAAACACGCTTTCTATTAACCGATGTTAATTTGGGGTCAGAGTAAAGACTGACAGCTGAGTTTCTATCAGTTTTGGATATCCTGAAGGCGGGGACAGAGGGCTCATTGGTCAGCACTAGGAATTAGTCACCTATCGCCCTGGCTGTCTTAGACTCTCTGCCCTCTTTACTACAAAGTACAAGCTAGAACAACATGAAGCAATGCCAATGACCCATCAAAGAGAATAAGTAAGACTTTTTAGAGGTATAGCTAGGACTTTCTACCCTCCCAGTATAAAACATGTGTATTAAATGTTTCACCATTATTCACTTGGTTGACATTTGTAATCCCTTCTGGTGGATTAATAGTATTTCAGGAAAAACCTGGTGGCAGGAAGATAAGGGGTCTCCATAGCTGAACTGGGCAGAGCTGAGATTCGAACACTCGTCTCTCCCTCTAAATCTAGAATGAGGGCACAGGCATTGGCCCCAGATAAACCGAACACGTTCTAATCTGAACTGCCAGCTCAGAAAAGTAGTAGTGGCATCATCTGGGAAAAGATAGTTCACCTCTTTGAACCTCAGTTTCCTCATAAGTAAAATGCTTATAATGAAAAATCTGTCTTGCAGGATAGCTGGAAAAATAAAGTGAGATCACCAGGGGTCAGCAGACGTTTTCTGTAAAGGGCTTAGTGGGCCACATGAGGTCTCTGTTTCCTGTTCTCTCTCTCTCTCCTTTTTTTACACTTTAAAAAATGTAAAATAATAATAATAATAAAACAAATAAAATAAAATAAACATTCTTAGTTCACGAGCCATAAAGAAGCAGGCCACTATCTATATCATGGCTGATCAAGACCATATGCTCCAAGAATGCAGGTAACAGGCACATCTTAGCGCTGCAAATTCAGCACCCGGGACAGCACCAGATGCTTGTGTATTTGCTCAGTGGATCCCCGTTAATGAATAACGTCGGTAAAGGGCCTGGTCCAAAGACTAACAGGCAAAAATTACTGGGTGTTTATTTAATGCTGTTACTTTTGTTATTGTTGCTTGCATAGCTCCAGCAGTATGAGGCAATAGATAAAGATGTATTACAGGGAGACTGAAACGGGTGAATTAGTTAATTAAAGAATTTAGAGGGAAAACAGGAAACTAGGACCTGGAGTGTCTAGGAAAATCTCACAGAGGAGGTAATGCTGGTTTGAGCTTATGAGAATGAGGAAATGTTGGAGTAATGAAGAAGCTAATTCTAAATGGGTTCCAAGGGAAGTAAGGAGGAGGCAAAACACCTGCCACTGTGCCATGTTTTATAGATGTTACCAGGGCAAGATTGTGACTTAACAAATACCACCTCATTCTACGACTCTTTGGGATAAGGAATTCAGTGGTTATGGGAGAGAGATCTAGGCAAATTTCCAGAGGTCACTTTCCCATAAGAACCGACCCCTCGTCGTTTTGAGTTTCAATGACAGTGGACTATCTCTCATGGCAAAGATGGCCCTGAATAACCAGTGAACGTGAAAAGATAGAAAAGGTCCCCCACGACTCACCATGAAGTAAAGGGGAAATCGGATCAGGTCTCTTGGCTCAATGCCAAGATCTCAACAGTCACAGGAGCTGATTCTGCACGGATTGCGACGGAGCCTGGAAATTGCAGGTGTCCCATCCCCCTTAGCCCTATAGCTGCATTTGAATCACTGACTATGCATGTGTGTGTAAACTGAAGACCTGTAACTTAAAACTCGGCCTTGGGACAGCCTGGAAAACTGCGGTTGAGCGTCACATCAGAGAGAGATGCTTTTTCCTTCCTCCTCTCGCTATACACACCTTCCACACATGCTCAGGGAGTTGTCACCAGACCAGCGTTAGGGTTAAGGTTACGTTAGTTGCATGACTAAAGGAAATGTGACTCGATTTATACCTCCGAACTTGTGGATGGTACCGGCGCTGTAAACACGATCGCATGTAACCCTTCCGTTCTCTTAAACAGACGAGGCAATAGTGTCAAAGGTGAAATGACTTGTTCGATAGTTCGCCCAGCTAAACAGTGAAGTTAGGTCTCTCTGTCTTTTCACTAATCCCTATGGTTAACCCAAAGAATGAATTATAAATGACTAGCATTTCTCACTTCCCAGAAATGGATTTTTGAATAGCAGAAGGCTTTGAGGCTCTGCACAAGGGTTTGACATTCAGACAGGGAGGCGGATAGAATGAGGATAAACTTCAAAGTTGCCTTACTTGGGTAGAGAAACCCTAGACTTCAGCAGTCAAGTAAACAGGATCTCGGGGCCTTCCTTATATACTAGAGTTTGCACAATGATGACACTCAGGGGGTGTTAGACCACTGTGGCAGACAAAACGTGCCCGAAGACCAAACTCGGGGTTGCAACTCAGGCTTCGTGAAGCTGCCATCTTGAGGAGTCAAGAAAAAACAGACAGGAACCGAGGAGATGAAGCACGCCCCCCTCTCTCGCCCAGAATAATTAGCCATATCTCTCAAACGTAACCTCTACATTCATCATGCTAGACTGGCTATTTCAAGGACAGACGCTAGTATTTGGTCTATTTCATTCAACTCTTTGAGACTGATCAATAAAAAGATGTATACGGTGCCTGTGTGTCTAGCTAAAAAAATAAAAAATTAAAAAAAAGAAGGAAGGAAGAAAGAAATGACCTCAGTGAATATAAACAGTGTTTAGGTTTCTTAAAGCATCTAGAGGCCCTGAGGTAACCAGGCAGGTTCAAGTCCCTGATGGATTTCTGCTGTCCAATTTAATATTTAATATTTTAATATTGAATCCTAAAGCTATGTGCTTGATTTCTTAAGTTACAGAATATTAAAATGCGAAGCTATTACAAGTACTAAGCATTTTAGTTAGTTTAGTTAGAGAGCACAACCTTCCCTAAGTGACAGGTGACTCTGGGTGTCATGCTTTATCTGTTTTTGAAATCGTGGATTTATTTCTTAAATATTTATTATTAATGCAACGATAATGCTACCCGGTATTTTTATAGTACCTTGTCTTCTGAGCACTCTGGCTGAACAACATCATCTGTCTTTATGAATTTCATTGTCAGGACGACGACTGAACTAACGTTTGCCTTCTTTGAACAGATGAGAAAACAGACCCGGAGAAATGAAAGGAGTTTTTCCAAGTCACAAAATAAATCTACAGAATTTGCTCGTGGAGAAGCTGCTCACACCAGTGTTGATCGGCTCTAATAGTACAATTTCTGCTACAGATTTCCAGAGCAATGTCCTTCCGCCATTTTTTTTACTGTTCACTCATAAACTTTTACCTGTGGAGGGTTGTATGTGGAATAAAGACCTATACATTGCATTACAAGTGACTCATTTACTTATCAAGTTCCTACAACGTGTCAGGGACTAGCTAAGCCCTAGAGCTGTGTATTAGTTAGTTTCTTCTTGCTTCCGTAGCAAATTGCCATAAACTTAGTATCTTAAAATGACACAAATTTACTATCTTACAGTTCTGGGGGCGTTAAAAGTCCTACAATCGAGATGTCAGCAGGGCGGCATTCCTGCTCCGGGCTGTGGGGGGAATCCGTTTCCTGGCCTCTTCCAGCTTCCAGAGGCCGTGTGCACTCCTTGGCTCGTGGAGTTTTCCTCCATCTTCAAAGCACGTCAGTCCTACCTTTGCTTTCATCCTTACGTCTCTTTTTTCTGGCTCTGACCCTCCTGCCTCCCCCTTATAAAAACCTTGTGATTATATTGGGCCCAACTTGATAAGCCTGGGGACTCTTCCCATCTCGAAGTCTACAGAGTCCCTTTGCTATGTAAAGGGGCATATCTGTGGGTCGCGGTGATCAGGACACAAACTTATTTGGGGGAAGTTGGACATTGCGCAGCCTACCGCAGATTGTAACGATGTTTAATACTCTTTCTAGCCCTCACAGAAATTTCATTCTGTGGGAAAGGGGTAGACAAATGAATGATGGCACAACATGAGCGCAAATGACAAGAGGTGGTGACTAAGAGAATGGGCTTCTACCCCAGGCTAATGGGTGTGAGGAAGAGCCTCAGAGAAGATGAGGTGTGAAGCTGGTCTTAAAGAATTAATGGGAAATAGTCAGACAAAAGAGGAAGATAATATGTTGGAAGTCAGGCTGTCCAGGGACCAAGGATGCTCCAGGTAAAAGATCACACCTAAGCAGAGTGGAGTCCAGTTCATCAAATTCTGTTTCCGATTGGTCTGCTTTGTTTCAGAGGTGCCTTAGGTGACAGAAAACGGAATTGACTGCAGAGCACAATGATGAACAGCAGGAGGCCTGGTATCAAGTGATCTGGGCTTCGTCCAAGCCCCGACCCTTCTTAAGAGTCTAACTTCACTGATCTTCAGTTTTCTGATCTGTCAAATGGGAATTATAATGGGCTCTATCTTACAGAGTTGCTCCAAACATAAAATTAGCTAACAAATAGAAAGTTCCTAGCACAGTTCCTGGCACTTAGTGGAAGTTCAATAAGCATTAGATTTTTTTCAGTTGCTTCCCTTTGGGCCTCTTCTGCTCCAGGATGATGAAATGGGGGTGGCATTTTGACCTGTGCCATAAAACCCCCACAGGAAGAGCAGGCGGCTCTTTCCCTGGAGAGCCTCATCCCCAGGGAGCTCCCTGAAGTCACTTCATGTCACTTCATGTCATTTCATGAAGATCGCGGGGACGTCTCCAGGATGGAATTTGGGGTACTAAATGCACTTCTGAGAACACGAGCCCATGGCTGGAACTGTCCGGTCCTAGAAATTTTCCATCATTGGAATCTCACTTCTCTCTCTTGTTGAAAGAGTCAGCTGTGTTTATTCTCTGGGACAAATAGATAGCTGTGATTTCTGTTTGCTGGAGGAGTCCTAATTTCCTGACTTTTCCCTAAAATGTGGCAGCATCAATGTTTGCAGAACCTGGGCTAGGTCAGCTATTAATAACCGTGTCTCTTCAGTCAAGTGACAGAACCTCAATTTACCGACCGATAAAATGAAATGTTTTGAACCGGATGATTTGTAAGTCTCCTAGATTTAAAATTCTGTTATTCTATGGTGAGTGTGGAGCATAAATAGAAACCAGCTACAGAAAGGCCGCTTGGGCTGATAGGAAGAGCACAACAAGCGTGCGCTTGAATCTTTGCCCTGAGATTTACTTATAGGGTTTCTTAACCCCCAGAGTCTCAGCTTCTGCAAAATGAGGATAAAAGTGCCTACCTGGAAAAACTGGTTGGAAGATTACATGAGACAACATATGTTAACAGAGAGTCGGGCACAAAATCGTGGAATGCAAATGTTGAATGTCTCACCAGAGTTTCACCTTCAAATGCCGGTGGCGAGATCCTGTTCCAAGAGGTCTTTTAAAATTTTAATGTTTACTGTTATCAAAGTATTATGTGTTTATAGTTCAAAGAGTCTAGTATTAACCAGCGTAAGTAACAAAGAGCAGTCCCCTGCCTCACCCCTGCCCACCACTAATTACGGTTGCTCAGAGTAAGTAACTTTTTTAATTTTCAGCCATTCCTGGTAGTTTCCCTCCATATTTCTGAATAACAGGCTTATACTGTTGTTTCTTCATTTGTCGATTTTAACTTCCTGTTGATGGTGTTGGAAGACGTAATCTCCTTTTTTCTTCTCTTTCCTTCCCTTCCTTTTCCTCCCCTCTCTATCCTTCCATTCCATTCTTTCCCTTCTCTTCCCTTCCCTTCTCTCTTCCTCCTCTTCTCTCTCTCACTTCCTCCCTCACCCCTTCCCTCTTCCTCTCCTCGCTACCCTCACTTCCTGTCAATTCTGTAATACAGCACT
This sequence comes from Pteropus medius, assembly GCF_902729225.1. Taxonomy (NCBI): domain Eukaryota; kingdom Metazoa; phylum Chordata; class Mammalia; order Chiroptera; family Pteropodidae; genus Pteropus; species Pteropus medius. The sequence continues at coordinate 7,705 of NW_024342372.1, forward strand.
TTTTGGTTAAATCGATAATCAGCATGTGCATCACTGTGGCTGTTGAGCCAAGTAGAATACAATGATACAATTTCTTCCTCATACAAGTTTCGTTCTTCTGGAAGTCATTGACTTTTCCCCCGTTGACTGATTTTCTATGCACTTATCATGAATTCTTCCCAGAGATCTCCACTGGAAGTCTAAACAAATTTGAATGTGACAAAACTCTTCAGGAAGCTATCAGTCCTTTACCTAAGGGGTACCCCTCCATGACACTTGTGTCATCTTCTATATGGACCTGTTGCTCTCCAGATCTGCTACATAGTTGTCATCCTACATCACCCACATCCTTCCTCTCCTTCATCACCTTTCCATCCTCCTGAGACTTTCTTTAACCTCTCTGCTCTTTTGAATCCCGTTTTCATGCTTCCATATTTTCCTTTTTAAAAATTTTCTTTCTTTTATTTTCTTTCTTTCTTTTTCTTTCTTTCTCTTTCTTTCTTTCTTTCTTTCTTTCTTTCTTTCTTTCTTTCTAGAAAGTCACATCATTCAAAAGCTTTCTCTGGTAAATTTTTGAGTCCTTTTTGCATGTCTGAAAATAGTTTTTAGGATATCCTCACTGTTAAGTGAGGTATAGAAATTCTAGGTATAATTTTGAAAGCATGGATCTATTGTCTTCTAGCTTCAAGTATTTCTATTGAGAAGTCCAATGTCAATTCCTTATTCTTTATCCTTTTCATGGGATCTGTTATTATTCCCTTGAAGTTTTTAGGGTTATTTCTGCAACCTCAACCTTCTGTGATTTTTAAATGGTGTGCCTTATAATGAGTTTTCACATTTATTTTACTGGATACTCAGTAAATCTCCATAGCCTGGCGCTTCATGTCTTTCATTTTTGAATAATTTTATAGCATTCATCCTTTTATAATTTCCTCCCTGCCATTTTATGTTTCGTCTCTGCAATTTCCGGTAGTTATATATACAACTTCTAAACTGTCCCTCTATTTTTCTTAAATCTTCTCTAATTCCATCCCTTTGAATTTTATTTCTACCTTCTTGGAAATTACCTGAATTTTCTCTGTCAACTCTGCTTTTGAAAGTTTGTTTGAGCTTCCTTTTTTTTTTTAATTTCTAAGAATTGTTTCTTGTTCTCCTATAGTTCGTTTTTCATAGCATCCTTCTCTTGTCACATTAATGAAATATTTTTTCTAACTTCCGTGAGGATCTTCACTATGCATTTATTTTCAGTTTTCTTCTGCTTCCTGCATTGCCTTTGTTTTTCCTCAAATCTCATTTAACTGTTTTTGTGTGTTTTAGTTTTTTTCCTCATGTTGAAGACTTTTCTCCAGTGGCTGACAACCCTTTCTTATGCATTATTCGAGTGAGGCATGCATACACACACACATTGATTAGCGAGTCTGTAGTTAGGGCTCATTAATTGAAATTCACGGAAAATTTTCACTCTCAAGAATCAAGCCATTTGATTGGTATAATCCTAAGTGTAGTCTCTGTAGTTATTTATTTATTTACTTACTTACTTACTTACTTACTTACTTATCTTTGGTCCTTTCTGTGTCTTTCAGGAAGGTTCTTCCAATCTTCTATCTTGAGGTATAATCCTGGCTGCGAGCCTTCCAGGAGCCCAGAGAAAGAGAGCTGGGCAGTCTCGCCATTCAGATTACTGCCTTCCATTCAATCCTTCTCGCTCCATGCTTCTCATGCTCATTGCTCCCTGTGCTTGATATTTCTGAATAAAGAACCATCTTGATTCAATTTCTCCAAGTCTTTACTGCCCATTCTGTGTCTGGTTTCGCAGAATGGGGTTGGTTACCTGGGTGTCTGCCAACACTCGCCCCTGTTATCAGTTCACCCTTTGCTCGTGCATTCGGAGGTAGCTGGTACCTCCAGTTACTGAAATCTCCTGAGGTTCTGTGACCCAGATCACCTGATTTATACCCCGCCTTGACAAGTCCTTAGATTTTAGTTTCCTTCACTCTGTTACTTCAGTTCACATTCATCAGTTCACATTCTTCGGCTCAGAACTTGGTTGACATATCTTATCCATTACTGCCTCCTCTCTCGTTCTGGCTTCCTTATCGCGTTCAAGTTTCTCACTCTATTAATACCCTTTTATCCCTCCGATGCCATTTAAGTGGGTGTCTCTGGGGAGGAATGGAGATAAATGGATGTGTTCAATCTCCAGTGTTTACCTGGAAGTCGACTTGTTTTTTGTCTGTTTGTTTGTTTGCGTTTCAGAGAATGACTCTGCATGTGGGTGACAAAGGAAGAAAATCAGAGAGTGTGTTATCCTGACAAAGTCTCTCTCTGAGCTGCTAATTCACAATGGCCTCATTTTCTAGAATAACACCCAGTATTTAGGGCTACTCTGGCATCCTTAGATCTAGATGAAATTAGCTGGAACCCCAACCTCTCATCCTGTTCTTCCTAAGAGTTCCATCATTTCCAAAGCTCATACTTTTCCCAGGAATCTTTTTCTCTGTTCAGATGGACTAGCCATATATATATTATTTATCTACACTAGCATCACCTCAAGTATGAAACACAGGACTTTTTATATATATATATAATCTGAGTCTACCACCTCTCTTTCCCCCAAGTAGCAAGAAAATACTCCTCTGGAAGACATCTGCATGTAGCAGACTTTTACTGTAGGTTGGAAAGTAATCATACCTTCTCTAGAATGATGTGTGATGGCAGATGGTAAGATTTTAATTCCCCCCACCCTGCTATACCATGGTGTCTATGTGTAAGTTTATTTCTAAAATAAACAACAAAAAAAATCAAATTGTCTGGATCCTCTCTGTGTCCTGATAGAAGAGATGAGGAAATTATAGCTTTCAGTCAAGAAAAATGAAGGTCTGCTATTATCAGCCAAGAATCCTCATAAATTATATTTAACAAGACATTGTATGTCTACTTTTGGTTTCCACATCTCCAGAAAGAAATGAGATATTTAGAACATGGCCTAGAGGCAACAAAGGATACTTATCTACATTATTTTATTTAACCTTTTAAAAACCTTTGAGTTATCATTTCTTCCCATTTTACAGAAGAGGCAACAGAGACTAAATGACTTTACTGGGCCGCATAGCTAGAAATTGGCAAAGCCAAGATTGTAACAATAACTTGCACTGACACTATGTATAACACTTGCTATACATAGGATTTAGATAGATCCAGAGATAGAGATGCAAATATATGTGCAGACACATATATATATATTTATTTATTTATTTATGTGTATATATATTTATTTATTTATGTGTATATACACATATTTATGTGTGTATATACACATATACACACTGTCAAGCACCACATAACATTTCAATCAATTTATGGGGCCACAAACACAACAGTGGTCCCATAAGATTATAATGGAGCTGAAAACTTCCTATCACCTAGTGAGGTCATATTCGATACAGATGAAACCTCCCTATATTATAATGGAGCTGAAAACTTCCTATCACCTAGTGAGGTCATATTCGATACAGATGAAACCTCCCTATTCTGGAAGCAAACCCCCAAAAGGACTTTCATCTATAAGGAGGCCAAGCCAATACTGGCAAGTAATTTTCCTCCAGCATCTTATCTGGTGTTTCAGCTGCCTCCACATCAGCATGCACAGACTCACCACCCACTTTCGCATTGTGGAATGAATACGATTCTCAAATCACTTAAACCACCCAGAGCTAGCAGTAAATTCAGCATCGTAGTCAGGCCCAGCCTTTTCTTTCAACAACACAAGTAAACTGCTTTGGATGTACATGCAGTGAAGGTTTATAGCCTGGAAGTGACAGGCTGTACCATGCAGCCTAGGTGTGAGGTAGGTTACACCATCCAGGTTGGCGCGAGTGCACTCTGCTATTCGAGCACGACAAAATCGCCAAATGACGCATTTCTCAGGACACGTCCCCA
>NW_024342373.1:0-573 GCF_902729225.1 Pteropus medius
TACCTGAAACTAATATAAAATAATATTGAATGTCGACTTTAATTGAAAAATAAAAATTAAAAAAATTAACATGAAGACTAGTCCCCTTAGGTGATAGTATTTTATATTTCTTTGATTTAAAAAAATAAAATTAGAACATGCATACTAAAAAAATAATACAGTCTTTTAAACAAGTGGTGGGGTATCTGGACAGATATATGAAAGAAATAAGACTAGAGCATTTACGCTATATAAAAAAATAAACTCAAACTGGATTAAAGACTTAAATGTAAGACTTGAAGTCATAAAACCCCTAAAAGAAAACATAGGTAGTAAACTATTTGACATTAGTCTGAGTAGTATCTTTTTTGATACAACCCCTCACACAAGGGATACAAAAGCAAAATAAACAAATAGGATTTCATCAAACTAAAAAGCTCTGCACAGTAAAGGAATCATCAACAAGACAAATAGACAACCTGTTGAGGGGCAGAATATATTTGCAAATGGTATATCCCATAAGGGGTTGATATCCAAAATATATAAGAAACTCGTACATCTCAATAACAAAAAATAAACAATATGATCAAAAAA
>NW_024342374.1:0-460 GCF_902729225.1 Pteropus medius
CGTTGCATTGGCAGCCACTGTGCTTGGCCCTGGGGCGAAGGGCGCGGCCTCTCCTGTGGTGACACGGGCCTGCCCCTTCCCCCTTAACCGCCCCCCTTTCTTGCCCACAAACAGGCCACAGGGGACCAGAGGTCTTGGCTCGTGGGAAAAGTCTCAACCAGGAGAGCGGACCCAAGACTAGGTGCTGCCTGTCCCCCCACCCGTGTCCGAGTTCCTTCTTGTCTTCTGTCCCTGGCCACCGGCTCCCATGCTGCCTCCTGTTCCCGGGAGGGAGCCAGCACAGCCAGCTGGCTCCTGCTTAGCCTTCAGGTTTCAGCTTAAGCGTCACCCCCTGGGAGCAGCCCTGTCCTGACCTGCCCCTCTGCTTTCCTCCACCCCGTTGGTGTCCTCGTATAATCTACTAATCCGTCCAGTCGACCTTGCTATTTGCGATGTGCAGTTAGGGTCTATTAAGTCGCTT
>NW_024342375.1:0-310 GCF_902729225.1 Pteropus medius
ATAGATATCTCTATATCTATCTATCTATCCATCTATCTATCTAACTATCTATCTATCTATCTATCTATCTATCTATCTATCTATCTATCTCTCTATCTATGTATCTATGGATTTCTCTCTCTCTTTCTATATATATATTTATATATATATGGTGAAATTTATAACAAAAGGCTGTGTTTTCCTTAGACATTTGAGATCAGACAGGCCACTCCTAGCACCTCCACCTCCCCGCAGTGTGGACACCGGGGGTTCCAGAGCCACAATTCAGCATGATCTCTTTTCATCCCAGAGGCCCCGGGGCTCCTTCCTA
>NW_024342376.1:0-434 GCF_902729225.1 Pteropus medius
AACTTGACAGCATCTTTATCTTAGACTTCTGGCCTCCAGAACTGTGGGAAAATGCATATCTGTTGTTTAAGCCACCCAGATGGTGGTATTTTATTAAGGCAGCCCTAGGAGCTGCCTTATAACGCCACACAAAGATCTATGCACAAAGAGGAGAGGACATTTTATTTGTTGTTGATTTGAACCCAAATGAAATCATGTTAAGCTTACGTGACTCTGAAACTAGCTATTCTCATTAACATTATCTGGCTCCTTGCTCACACCCCACATCCAATTCCACTAGGACACCCTGCAGGCCCTCCCATCAAAACTTATCTGGAATCCAACTACTTCTCCCCACCTTGGCATTAGATCCATTCTCTCTCTCTGTCTCTCTCTCTGTCTCTGTCTATGTCTCTCTCTGTCTCTCTCTCTCTCTGTCTCTGTCTATGTCTCTC
>NW_024342377.1:0-846 GCF_902729225.1 Pteropus medius
TGTGGCCCAGTGGTGCAGTCTCCCTGACCACCTGCACCGGGTGCTCTAGGAGTGTCTCTTGTGCAGGTTTTGTGTGCCCTTCTGTTATAGTTGAGCTTTGATTGCTGTTGGCATGTCAGTGGGTGGAGTTGATTCTCAGGCTAACTGGCTGTGAGGATTGGCCTCGCCCATAGCATATGAGGGCTATGATTTACCCCCAGTGAGCTCATGTGCCTATTGAGATCAATCTTTGAGTGTGCTGCTTGTGAGCTAATCAGATGGTGCTCTGTTGTGGTGTGATGTGAGCTTCCAGGTGTGTTGGTTCTGTGGCTCCCTTGGCTGGGGTTCCCATGCAGACCAGGGTTAGCTGCTGCCTGTGACAGTCCTGGGGCTACCTGGTAGAAGCTACAAAGTTATCTGTGGTTGGTCACTGCCTGTGCTGGACCAGGAGGTGTGTGGGAGAGGCCATGATGTGAACTGAGGCTGGGTGACACCAGTACTGAGCCTGGGGCAGCTCAGCAAAAGGCTCAGAGCACCCTAATCTCTGAGGCTTCCTGCTGACTGCCTATAAGTCTCAGCTGCTAAATAAACCTGGGGTAGTACATGAGTTCGGTGAGTTAAGGTCCCAGGGAGTCACCAGAGTGAAGTGAGCAGATTTAACCAGGTTAGTTCAGATTCAGATTTGGTGCCAGTGCTGAGCTTGTGGCTACTTGCAAAAGCCTCAGGTCATACTGAGGCCAGCTGCTGCCTGCCTCAGGCCCGCAGACCCCAGAGAATTGTTCAGGAAATACTGCAGCTCACACCGGGGCTGGTTGCCTGTCACTGAAAGTGTCTCCAGAGGCACATGAGCTGAGATCTGTTGATTGC
>NW_024342378.1:0-321 GCF_902729225.1 Pteropus medius
GGTCTACCACAGAAGACAGGCCGCTGCTAGCACCTCCACCTCCCCGCAGTGTGGACACCGGGCGTTCCAGAGCCACAATTCAGCATGATCTCTTTCATCCCGGAGGACCCGGGGCTCCTTCCTCAGGCCTCGGCTCCTTCCCGCTTTCCGGAGTGGAAATCAGACTTCAGGACGGAAGCAGACACCTCCCTCTCCCTCACCTTTCAGCCTGGGATGGTAGTAATGGTCACCGGGGACGCATTCAAAATGAAGAAATGAAAGGCTCAAAGAGCTGATCGCAAAGCTCCTAAGGCACGGAGGCCGAATTCAGACCCACAGCTG
>NW_024342379.1:0-310 GCF_902729225.1 Pteropus medius
CTTTCAAAAAGTCCTAAAGACTTTTTAAAATAATAGGAGGGTATATTTTATTTGTTTTATTATTTTTCAATAAACATAAGTTAGGTTGACAATAACATCCCCTTTTCAATAAAATGATATATCTGAGAATCCTGGAACACCTTAATTAATTACAAATGCCAGGTGTTGTGCTAGGTGGTAAGGATCTAACAATGAACAGAGTAACTCCACCCCTAAGAATAATTTTTACATTTTTTAAATGGTTGAGAAACAAGTCAAAAGAACAATATTTCATGTGACACAAATACTATATGAAACTCAAACTTGTGTT
>NW_024342380.1:0-300 GCF_902729225.1 Pteropus medius
CTACGTCCCATTCGTCTCTGTATGCTCTTGCAGGGTTCAGGGCCACCCACAGACAGCGTACACAGGGATGCTTTGGCCCCTGCGTCCATGGCGGCCGTCACCCGCTGGAAAGAGTTCAGTTGGGAGACAGTGCAGACAGCTGTGGGTCCGAATTCGGCCTCCGTGCCTTAGGAGCTTTGCGATCAGCTCTTTGAGCCATTCATTTCTTCATTTTGAATGCGTCCACGGGGACCATTACGACCATCCCAGGCAGAAATGTGAGGGAGAGGGAGGTGTCTGCTTCCGTCCTGAAGTCTGATT
>NW_024342381.1:0-777 GCF_902729225.1 Pteropus medius
GTTAGTGTTAAAGTTAAGGTTAGGCCTAGTGCAAGGTTTGGAGTTAGTTCTAGGGTTAGGGTTAGGGTTAGGGTGAGAGTTAGGTATAAACTTAGATTTAGGGTTATGTTTAGGGTTAGGGTTATGGTTACCCTTAGGGTTAGGTTTAGGCTTATGTTTAAAGTTTGAGTTAGGGTTAAGTTTAGAGTTAAGGTTAGGGTAAGTGTTGGAGTTAGGCTTAGAGTTAGGGTTAGGTTTAGGGTTAGTTGTAGGGTTAGGGGTTGGGTTAAGTTTAGGGTTAGGAATAGGATAAGCATTTGGGTTTGGGTTAGGGCTAAGGTTAGGGTAACGGTTATGGTTAGGTTAGGCTAAAATTAAGAGTTCAGGTTAGGGTTAGGTTTAATTTAGGGTTAGGGTTATGGTTCGAGTTTGGATTAGGGTAATGTTTAGGGTTAGGTTTAGAGTTATGGTTAGGGTTAAGTTTAAGGTTAAGTTTAGGGTTAGGATTATGGTTAAGTTTAGGGTTAGGCTTAACTTTAGTGTTAGGGTTAGGGTAAGGGTTAGGATAAGGATTAAGGTAGGTTTAAATTTAGTGTTAGGGTTAGGTTTAGGGTTAGCATTAGTGTGAGGCTTAGGTTAAAGTTAAGGTTAGGGTTAGAGTTAGTGTTAGGCTTAGATAAAGTTAGGGTTAGGGTTAAGTTTAGGGTTATTGTTAGAGTAAGTGTTAGGGTTAAGCTTAGTTTAGATTTAGGTTTAAGGTTAGTGTTAGAGTTAGAGCTGGGTTAAATTTTTTAAGGC
>NW_024342382.1:0-597 GCF_902729225.1 Pteropus medius
TTTTACAAGAAGCTGGAAGCTGACAAGAGGGCTTTCTCAGAAATAGAAGCCTCTGTATTCATTAAAAAGGGAGAGAAAGAATGGATATGTATAACCAGACACATGTGCGCGCGCGCGCGCACACACATACACACACACACACACACACACGCACACTTAACATAGGGCCTGCCACAGCCAAACTAAGGGAGATAAAGAGATTTCAGCAGCCAGCTTTTTCCCCTACTTGGGCCCCAATCACACCCCACAGGTTCACAGGAGACAAATTACATCCCATCAGCATTAACAGATTTATGAGGACAAACTGTACTCAGTACATTGTTCCAAATGCTGTATGGTAAAGCCTGCTCCAATGAATATTTCATATAATAAATCTACTTAAAGAGAAATTAATATGTTCCATGGAATACACTTTATGTAGCAAGAAGCAAACCACAGATATTACAAATATGAATCAAAACACCCAGGCCTCCCAAAGTCTAAAACACATTTGTAGACCACACTCTCCCAAGGGCAGGGTCAGAGTCTGGCACACCCTGAGTCTGCCCATCCCAGCCCAGGGTCTGGTGCCTGGAAGGCATAGAGAAGCAAGAGTGA